>NW_026057582.1:38366158-38470667 GCF_023721935.1 Panthera uncia | reverse complement strand
CCTTCCTTCCTTCCTTCCTTCCTTCCTTCCTTCCTTCCTTCCTTCCTCTCTCCCTCCCTCCTTCTCTGTTTTTCTTTCTTTCTTTCTTTCTTTCTTTCTTTCTTTCTTTCTTTCTTTCTTTTCTTTCTTTCTTTCTTTCTTTCTTTCTTTCTTTCTTTCTTTCTTTCTTTCTTCTTAAATTAATTTTTAATTTTAATTCCAGTGTAGCTAACATACAGTGTAATATTAGTTTCAGGTGTACAGTGTAGTGATTCAGCACCTTCCATACATCACCTGGTGCTCATCACAAGTGCACTCCTTAATCCCCATCACCTGTTTCAACCATCACCCCACCCCCTCCTCTGTGGTAGCCATCAGTTTGTTCTCTATAGTTAAGAGCCCATTGCTTATTCCTTGGTTTCTCTCTCTCTCTCTCTCTCTCTCTCTCTCTCTCTCTCTCTCTCTCCCCTTTGCTCATTTGTTTTGTTTCTTAAATTCCTGTTATGAGTGAAATCCTATGGTATTTGTCTTTCTCTGGTTGACTTATTTTGTTAGCATCATATTCTCTAGCTTCATCCACATCATTTGTAAATGGTAAGATTTCATTCTTTTGTATGGCTGAGTAATGTTCCATTGTGTTTATATACCTCATCTTCTTTATCCATTCATCTATCAATGGACACTTGGGCTGCTTCCATAATTTTGCTGTTGTAAATAATGTTGCTTTAAACATAGGGGTGTGCATATCCCTTTGGATATCATCTCTTTTCAACTCTCCTCCTTGCCTTTCAGGTAGCAGCCACATCAATACTTTTGCTTATGTCATTTGAGACACGTGAGATCCTCTTCTGGGTCTTCTGCCCCTATTTTTCAACCTGCCTGATTCCTACTGGTTTTGAGACACCGCTCAGGAGTAAGGTCTCCAGGCTGAGGGGCAGAGAGGCTGCCTCCCTTACTGTCCTCCAACACAGTACCCCTGCATCACACTGAAATGTCCCATCTCCCCACTGGCACTAGGAGCATCATGAGGGTGGGGAGGACAATGTCTTATTCATTAACCAATCTTCCTGCTGCAGCATCTAGCAAGAGTGGCCATCAGAAAATATTTGGTGGCCTAAACTATGGTGAGTTGTCAGAAAGAAATGCCCCCCCTGCCCCCCACCCCCCGCCAAAGCAAAGCTCCCTGGGGCATCAGACATTGTTTTAAACTGTGTAGAAACACACAGCCTATATACTTAATTACCTTTAATATCTCTCTGTATATGTTCTATGTACACCTCACCCCCTTAAGAATTGATTTAAATGAAAAGCCAGATAATTTTGAAAGCTAGTTGATTAAAGGATGTTTTGGTGGAATGATTGGAAAGAATAGAAAAATAAACCATAGAGCATCTGACGTAAGGAAGCTTTAAAATACCTGTCAGTAGAAGAAGTCAAGTTACATGTTTACCGAGGGCAAGAGTAAAGATCATATGGATAGTCTGACCTCCATGTCCCTATGGGCCTGATTTTTCTAGAATTCTAAAAATGTCATCAACTGCTTACTGGAGATAGTCTTTCAGTGTCGTTTCATAATCGTGTGGCTACAGGACTACCTCGCAGAGTTTGGGGGTTTGTTTCACAGAAATGTGCCAAATGTACCTCAGTCCTCATGAGTGTTATCCTCTGACAACATTATTTTTCACCTAAATCAATATCCTATAGATGTCCTTATCCTCTCAGTATTCTCTGGAACTCCTGAGGTGGTGGGTTGGACCACATCTAGAGCACAACTTCCTCCATTCAGCCGGAGGTCACCACCTGCAGTTACTGGGAAACTCACATTTATACATTCAGCATGTTACCTCAACCATCAACATAATCTGGAGTTGGTTTATATTTTAAAAAACTATTTGCTGCAAACCAAAAATGGTCAAACAAAACGGATGTCAATGCCAGAAAGACCACAACAGTATAAACAAAGCAAAGATATCGGCTGGCACCACTAAACATGTAGAAGGTGCTCACAGAGGGCTTGTTGGCTAATAGTTCTCCATATACACGGTAGCTTACCAAGGCTGTCACCATTGGTACCATCTGGGGGGTCTAAACAAGGAAAGCTCATATGATCAAAAGGAACAAGGACATACCTCAGAAGTTCCGACTGCTTTTGAAAAGTATCCAACACTGGGAATTGAAACTGACGTCAAATTATTCCATAAAGCCTCTCTATTCATACCACTACCACCATGACCTCCACTGCAACGCAATATTTTCTTTTTTTTCCCAGAATGTAAACTTGAAACTAACCTAATTCAATAGCCCAATGTATATGAGCAACAAGAAATTGTGAATTCCAGGATCATAAGCAGTGTTTTTTTTTTTTCTTTTATTGTATATGGTTTGGTCTAATTCTGGATAAACCACTCAAAAAACCACTTATCCCTTGTTATGTCTCTAGATGAAGAGGCATCAAAGCAACTGCACAATTGCCCTTCCTTTGACAATTACTGCTCAGACACAGGGCCTTTTCCAGAAGTTGGCACGAAAGTCCTGGAGCAGAAGGAATACTCAGTTATCTGCTGGAATGTATGCTCCAAATGGAAGAAAACATCTGTTCTCTAATTTTGAAGGTTGAATGTTTACACAACAATTGTGAAGACCATAATGAAAGGTATCAAGGTCACCATTTCGATCCTGCAATTGTTATCCTTGGTATTTACCTCAATGAGTTGAAAACTTATATCAACACAAAAATTTGCACACAGAAGTTTATAGCAGCTTGATTCATAATTGCCATAAGCAATCACGATGTCCATCAGTAGGTGAATAGATAGATAAATTGTGGTTCAGCTAGACAATAGAATATAACTCAGCACTAAAAAGAAATGGGCTACCAGGCCATGAAAAGACATGGAGGAACCTTAAATGTATATTACTAAGTGAAAGAAGCTAATATGAAAAGTCTAGGTACTGTGTGATTCTAACTATGTGACATCCTGGGAAAAGGCAAAACTATGGAGATAGTAAAAAGACGAATGGTTGCCAAGGGTTAGATGGGAAGCAGAAGATGAAAAGGGAGAGCACAGAGGATTTTTAGGGCAGTGAAAATATTTTGTATGGCACTGTAATGGTGGATGCACGTCATTATATATTTGTCAAAACCCATAGAATGTACAACACCAATGTAAACTATGGACTCTGGGTGGTAATGATGTGTCACTGTACAAACACTGATTGTAACAAATGGACCACTCTAGTGGGGGGGTGTTGATGGTGGGAGAGGCTGGCATGTGTGGGGCAGGGCGTACGTTGGAACTCTACTTTCTGCTCAATTTTGCTACGAACCTAAAACTGATCTAAAACTAAGGTCTATTTTTTCTAAGTCTAAGGTATTAAAATGAAAAAGATACAGAGGAAGCAAAATAAACAGGAGTCTTTCAAAAATTTGATTTAGGGGTGCCTGGGTGGCTGGATTGGTTAAGTGTCTGACTCTTGACTTCGGCTCAGGTCATGATCTTGTGGTTTGTGAGTTCAAGCCCCATGTTGGGCTTGCTCCTCTCATCACAGAGCCCACTTCAGATCCTCTGTGCCCCCCTCTCTCTGCCCCTCCCCTGCTTGCACTGTCTCAAAAATAAACATTTCAAAAACAAACCTTAAACATTTTGATTTAAATATTGATGTTCACTCACTGAACAGCTTAGAGCAATTAAAAAAAGGATGCTTTATTTGTGATGTGTCCTTATTGATGTTGCTACATCCTCACTAGACCACTTTTCTCAGTGCCAGAACCCACTCCTACTCTCCTCAGTGTCAGAACCTGGCCATCCGCCAGGCTGTTCACTATTTGGTCTACACCTGTGGCCTCAGGAGAAGCCCTGACGTGTGGGAAGGCGGGAAGATCAGCCTTTCCCCCGCACACAGAAGTGGATGTACCCACTTTCCTATGTACCCACAGACTCGGATCTGCTCTAAACAGCCCATGTGAACTTGTCCTGCATCCCTGAAGGAGGAAGCTGCTACAGCTAAAAACTAACTCCCCTCCAAGATAGGACAATCAGTAAGGACATGCCCGGCTGGGACAGTCATTGCTTTGTCAAAGTTTGAGCTATCACTGAGGCCTAGCTGAACACTGATGAAATACCAGGCTGAGAATGGCCTGGACAAATGGAAATACATGCAGCTTGACTCCCCTTTCCCTATTTTCCCAGCTTGATAATGACACAGAGAAGAGAGACACCATATATATTCAGATTTAGCAGCAAGAATGGAACTAAGCTACAATTTTGTGATAGAAACTGACCAATTTATCCAATAAATTGACAAGTTTCAAGACTTGAAGCCTACTGTTCATACAGTCATTACTAAAGTATCCATTCTCCCAGTAATGCAATACCTCCTCCAAAACCACAGATTCTTTTCTCCTCAGTATTTTGGGCCTGATGTCTTTGCCCATATTTCTTCATTTTCCTGCTCAGAATAAATAAAGCCCCTGGAGTGGAATATATAGACAAGCAAGGGAGTCTTTTAAGAGTATGGTGGGCAAGAGTGACCCCTGCTGGATGAATGAGGACCAACTAGCACAACTAGCAAAACGAGAAGAAAAATTGTTTTAAAGTAGTACTTACTTCTGGTGGAGTAGGAAACATTTTTTTGGTCTCCTTTTAAAATTTATTGAGTTAAAAACCAAACCTCCAAGACTTATCCTTTTTTGGGTTCCTAGAAACAAATTTTGTTGAGTGCTGTTTCCACAGTATGTTGATACTTATGTTAAGTGATTTTTTTAAAGAGCTCTGTCTATTCTGCGCATGGGTCCCCAAAGCAGCTTAACTGCCTGTAGCTGAACTGTTTATTTTCTATGTGATGGTCTGCCAGGGCTCCAAGTTATTGTGCACGGAATGTATCTGCTTTGTGAGTAAGAGTAATTCTGATAAACCTGAAAGCATGTGGTGGATTTCAAGGCTGCCTAGGGAAAAGTGTTTGAGATAGGTCATTGGGGTCAGAACATTCAAAGAAAATTTGACACATCTTACCAAACTTTTTCCTTGGCTGCAGTGGAATTTAGATATTTTCAGAATCCATAAGTCCTTAATTTGGTGGGGGAGTGTGCGCTTTTAAAAAGAGTAAGTTTCCTTTTATGTAGCATATATCCTGAGGCTTTAAAATATGCTCTGCTTGATGAACACAAGGAAGGGAAGCAAAACTAATATAAAAGCAGAGAGGGAGACAAACCATGAAAGACTCTTAAATACAGAGAACAAAATGAGAGTTGCTGGAGGGGTGTTGGGTGAGGGGATGGGCTAAATGGGAGAGGGGGATTAAGGAGGGCACTTGTTGGGATGACCACTCGGTGTTGCATGTAAGTGATGAATCACTAAACTCTATTTCTGAAAATCATTATTACACTATATGTTAACTAACTTGGAGTTAAATTAAAAAAAAAATAAAACATGCTCTGCTTTGTAATGTCTTCTTTAATTCTGTTTTGCAGACATAGTGAAGAATTTGGTAGGTCAGTTCTCTGACTCTCAACATCCAAATGCCTAATCACACTGATTTCTAATCTGACACTTCCTAGTTAAGCAACTTTAGGCAAGTTTTCGAAGCTTCCTAGGCCTCAGTTTCCTCCTCTGTAAAATGGGGTTGCTTATGGTACTCCCTTAACAGAGTTATTAGGATTCCTTGAGGTAATGTATGCTCATGTGCTTGGATGGTAGATGGCCGTCAGTAAATACTCAATACAAGGTATAGTTATTGAAATGAGCTAAATCTGTACACAGACAGGTTCCTTTCTCCCTCCATTTCTCCCTCCCTGTATTCCTCTTTTAATAAATATTTACAGAATCTCTACTAGGTTCAAACCTCTGTACTAGACCCTGAGGAGCATAAGAAGCTGAAAAAGGCACTTTTCCTTCCCTCAGGGAACTTCCAGTCTGTTTGACATTTTATCATCTGGCTATCACTTAGTGATTCTAAAACCCATTTGCTAATACCCTGGAACAGTACAAATTAGCTTAAATGAAAATGTCCGATCTTTGAGGTGAAGACAGAAAAATCATGATTAGGGATGCCTGGGTGGCTCAGTCAGTTGAGCATCCGACTTTGGCTCAGGTCATGATCTTGCAGTTTGTGAGTTCGAGCCCCACGTTGGGCTCTGTGCTGACGGCTCAGAGCCTGGAGCCTGCTTCAGATTCTGTCTCCCCTTCTCTCTGCCCCTCCCATGCTCCTGCTCTGTCTCTCTCTGTTTCTCAATAATAATTAAACGTTAAAAAAATTTTTTTAAAAAGTTTTAGAAAAATCATGATTAAAAAAGATTCCAAAAGATTAGCAATCATATGTCAAATTTTGAGAGGGAAATCATTGATGGTAGGCAAGCCTTTAATTTGGGGCAAGAATACAAATGAGTCAAGTTTAACATTTTTCTGGCCATATGAACATCTCTACCAAAGAATAGAATCAGAAAACTCCAGGGAATCTCAAACTGTATTTCTAGAAGGGAATCTGGTCTAGTGTAGACAGGCACCCCAACTGACCATCAGTGCAACACAGACTCTCCTTCACTAGCTCTGTACCTGCCAAGTATTGGAAGCGATGCTGATAACCACGACCCAGCCCTTGTCCAGGAGAAGTGCAGTCTGTCGGAGGAGGGGACAAGGCTTCTGAGTTTGGGGGACTCTTGAGATTTGCATTGCTTTTTCTTCACTACAGTCCTATACTTTCACAGATAGGCCCATTGAGATCTATGCCAACCATTCTTGCTGCACTGACCAGTATGAAAGTTAGGGTTGATGACCCAGGACAGAGTAAAATCTGTTCCTCTCAAGCCAGTTTAGCCAACTGGTTTAGCTGAACCAATTTCTCCATGTTGTCCTCTGACCTCTCGGCAGGATTAAGGGAGCATCCTTCTCTTCAGTAAACAGATTGTAGACCTCATGGACAGCTAGCAACAAAGAATTTAATTGAAAAGGATTGGGTTGTCATTCATATGCCACATATATACCCAACTGGTCCCAACCTTTACATTTGGCCACATCTCGGCAGAAATTACAGGATGAACTTGATACTTTTGGGACTCCCAGGAGAGGTCTTGGGAGTTGGGAATACATCCTTTTGAAGTTTACCATCCGCTTCAATCTATTCTTTAGCCAAATCCTAATAATTACACCTGTCCTCCTTATGAGGGTTTGATTGTGGATGAGGCAATTTTTGCCTTTTCTCCCCAAAGGAGAGATCATTATCTTACACACAAAAAAGAGAAATTGTCTTATAAGAGGTAAGTTCAAATACAGATGAAAATAATAATACTACTTAGCATTTCCACCCCACCTTTCATCTATAGAGCTCAAAGTACTTGGCAAACATTAATTAATTTTCAAAACACCCATGTGAAGTAAGTAAGGGTATTATCTTTATAATAATATATAAATACTGGCTGGTTCATGAAAGCAGCCACTTAAAAGGGACAATTCTACAAGATCAATTTCAAAAACAACCTTCTCACCTGGTGTAGACTTCATACTTCTGGGTAACACATTTGGGAGTGCCAAACTTACTAATAATATATCTTGGAGTGAGCACACCCACCTTTTCAAAATAATTTCTCTAGTGGTTTTTGACAGTCTTATCTATTTTGAGGAGAGTTTTCATGTTCAAAAATACTAATAATGGCTTATTCAATCTACATGATGTCAGTCTTTACATATGAAAAAGTTCCAATTGTTTTAGAGCATAAAGTTTAATGGTGAGAATTTAGGATCCCATTTCAAACGTATGTAGATTTGAAGGGGCTGTGATAATTTCAGGGTTTTGTAATGTTTTCTGCCATCATCTTAAATCCTGAATGTATCATAAATCATAGTTCCATGACTTGTCAAAATGGGTACCAGCCAGAATTTCTAGATGAGAGACACTGACAACTGGAAGAAACTGACCAGGAGTGAATTCAGTTGGCTGCCCGGCCCCCTCCCCCGCCTCCACTTTCCTCTGTTCAGGACGTTCACACCGAATGTTTTATACCAAAATGTGGTCTATTTTTATTTTGTCTCCTCTCCATTCTCTGTCTCCCTTAAAAAATAGAATGGCATTCCACTCCCAGTTGCTAACGGTCTGATCATTTGCTGGTTGGAGTTGATTTTAGGGCCCATCTCCCTCAGTGGAGCTCACCAGATGTATACCACTTTCTGTCATAATTGTGGTTCAATCTGTGTTCACTCTTCCCAGTGACAGTGCTCATCCCTGTGAAGTCTGACTGGTTTTTTGATCCTGGAAAGCTAGTTCTTTCTTTTTTTTGAAGGTAACATCTTTTTAATTTTTTTTTAAGTTTATTTATTCATTTTGAGAGAGACAGAGAGCGCGAGCAGGGGAGGGCAGAGAGTCAGGGAGAGAGAGAGAATCCCAAGCCAGCTCTGCACTGTCAGTGTGGAGCCCCATGTGGGGCTTGAACTCAGGAAATGGGAGATCATAACCTGGGCTGAAACCAAGAGTGGGATGCTTAACTGACTGAGCCACCCAGGCGCCCCCTGCAAAGCTAATTCTTTAGGTTAGTAGTAATTATACTTTTTCTGTGTCTTTAAACTCACTCTACATGAAGAACTACGTTACATTCAGGAAACACTCAGTAAACATGAATTTAGGGTGTATTTTGTTCTGCCGAAATGGAAGAATGTCTCTGGACTCTGACTGAAACCTTTGTTTATAGTCTTAGTTGGGTAAATCCTCTACACTAAAATTTTATATATGTTGCTCTGAGTTTTCTGCTTTGTGATCCTAATAAGTGAATTGTTTCACGAAACCATGTAAGAAACTATGCACCACTTAACTGTGCAATATTGATCCACTAAGTCTATCTGCATGCCTCTGTTGATGGCTTCACTTAGCAGCCTCAAGAGAGTAAACCTGGTTTTGGTCTCATAACTTTGGTTGAGCTGATGGTCTCCAATCTCCAAAGTGGGATAAACCAGATTCCTTCACTGTGTTTATCTTGGCCCGCCATGTCTCTTTATGGAGAAAATGGTCCAAATAAAGTGCTTCCTCTGTGTATTTTGACAGGAAACACTACTAATATGCTTTCCTTTTGTTGTGTGCCTTACTCTTTTCTCCCAGTGTTGTTTAAATATTTTCAGTACAATGACATATTTATTAATCCAGTACCCTCAGCATGGGGCATGAAATGATTGGTTCCTCTGTAAAGCCCTCTTAGAAAAGGTGGTTTCTCCAGTGAGAGTTAATAATATTACCACTATTCATGTAAAAAACACTGAGACAATCTCTTAAAAATGGAACACATTTATCTAAAACAGCTGGTAAAGAAAGCACACAGGCCCAGCCAGAGGCGGCGAGGCCAGAGGTCAGGGTTAACACCGATCTCGGTGGAACTTTGAAGCTGACATTTTACAGATTATATGTGTCTCAGTGCACAGTGGGCATGGCATATAAATTGGACTTAGAGGCCCCTATTTGTTCTCTGCATTTTTATGAGCCCACAGAGCTCTTCTTTGAAGCAGCATACATAGAAAATAAAAACTCATTTTAATGTTGTGGAACTATTTACAATAAATCACATTTACATCCTGGCTTTTCCGAAGTGTAAGATCTCTCTCTCTCTCTCTCTCTCTCTCTCTCTCTCTCTCTCTGTCTCTCTCTGACACACACACACAGACATGCACACATGCAAACACACATGCAAACACACACACACACACACACACACACGCACACACACACTCATGGAGTCTATTTCCCGACCCAGATAGCTTATATTTTATCATGATGGTATTGTAAATCCAGTTTCCCTCTTTCTCCTTGCTTTGACTTAGGAATCAAATCATAGACGCAGCTATATTTAGTACCACAAGGACACCTTTTGTAAGTCATGTGAGGCGATTCAGCTAGAATGAGCTACTCTTTACCCCCTGGAAAATCCCCTGATACCATAAAATGCTTGCTAGAGCATGGCCCTTCAGCACTAGAAGAAAGCATCTGATTTCAAAGAGATTGAGTTCCACTCTGGAACTAATTATATCATTCGTTTTATGGATTTTTTTAAGTTGCTAGGTGTTTTAACTGGAGAAGGCTGGCGACCCAGAGAGGAACATGTACTGGCAGAGACTGCCACGGGCACTTTAGCCACCTAATTAATTTTCAATAAAAGCTCACAATAGTTAATTTGCTCTAGACCCAATGTAAATCAAACGGAGACAAATAGGTTAAAATTAGAAATGTGTGATGGAAACCATGTTTATGGTCAAAATTGCCTTTCAACCTGGAAATAACACAGATTGACAGGGAAAGAAAATGAGACCACACAGGCTTTTGTTCAAATTGATTCTTAAGTGAATGAAAGATTTTATTAAGGAGAAAATTGGACCCCCCCACCCCAAATCTGAGATCTAGGAAATAATGTCACTTTAACAAAAAGTAGAGTTAAAAAAAATGTTACCTTAAAAATCTCCCAGAATGAAGACATTGTTCCCATTCGACCAAATTGCCTGCTGGCCTCTTATTTTTTTCCCAGGTCTAACATAGCGTAGGGTATACTAGTAAAAATACGATGAAGTAATTAAGTTCCAGGTCTAAATTGGCAGACGTGCCTACCCAACACCAGCTTCCTTTAGCTCCTATGTTTCAAAACACTCCTTTCCAACATCAAACAACCATTTTTATTTTTATGAGAACACAGACATAGATTTTTTTATGATTTTATAATGATACTTTAGGCCTCCCATTAAAATACCTAGACAATATAGATATCTTTGGCCCAGTTCATTGGACAAATATTATCATTAAGCTTCTCTCCAGGATTTTATATTTGCAAAATATTTTGTGGGCTTTAATCATTTTAAATTGCCTTGACTTTGCCCATTTTCTCCATGCCTGTCTGTTATTCCTCAGGCAACCATTTCATTTTAAGCCACAAACTACTCATGTTATGCAAGGTGAACTAAGCTAATTTTTTAACATGTTGGAATGTTAGTCTCAGAGATTGTTAGCTTTTTCCTTGTCCTTTGCTGAACATGGCAATTTAAACCACCCCTGAATTCTATTTTTATTTCACTTTTGCCAAGTTCATGAAGTAAATTCCCTCTTTCCCACTCAATCTGGTTTTTCTTCCTGCCCCAAAGGAATGATGTTGTCACTGTAATGTCTTCTAATGCACTATAAATGCCGTGATGAATTGGAGGCAGGCTGGTTTCTTCTGAGCAGGAGTCCATTATCCTGTCACAGTGTTCCTTCCCTGTAACTTAATTTTTATTGTAACAAATGACTAAGTACCAAAAAATGAAACAAAGTGATGGGCCAATCTAAAGTGGCCTGACTCTGACGGTAAGTGCAGTGGAGTGACAATTGTTTGCAGCTGCCTTCCAAGGGCTCTCTCCCTAATGACATCCACTATCCAAATTGGAGTTATCAAAAGCATTTTCTGGATGTTTATGGAAGATGTGCATTCACATTGACTGACTAACGATACTAATATAAATGAAGTACTTTGCAAAAGACCTAACAAGAGTGCAAGCTGTGTTTGAGAATCACCTGGAAATTTGTTAAACTGAAATGCAGGGCCTCAGCTCCCATCAGAGAAGATGCCAATTTAGTTGGCTAAATGTGGGGCCTAGGAATATGTATTTTAAATAAGCATCTCTGTTAATTCTACTGAAGGAGTCATATAGATTATATTGTGAGAAGCACTTGCTAGAACTTCGGGTCAATCAATCTTTTCAAATAAATGTCCACTACGCACTTGACCTTTATTTTATAACAAGGCACTTTTTTTTTAAACCTCCTTGGATTTCTAAGTAAGGTAGGTCTCTTAAATCATAGTTCCAATTTGAATATAATCTTCTCACAATTGGCCCATTTTACCTTCATTTGTTTTATAGATTATCACCAACATGGCTGGGAGGTTAAAATCATCCCTCTGTTACTGATGATAAATGAATATTAATCTGGAATCCATAAATCCCTGGAAATCCAATCAATTTGGTATATAAGTAACTCGAGCCCTTTTCTGGATTGGAGTGTTCATCGATTTCACCGTATTCCCAAATGAGTCTATGGCCCAGAGAAGGTACAGGACTATTGTCTTGAAAGTGGACAAAAACTTAGTGATATTGGCCTCATTGATGTGAAACTTCCATATCAAATAAATAGTTGGAATATCTAAATAGACAACTGATTACATGTCTAAATAGTACAATTCATATTAAGATTGTAGCTTTTAACCAAAATAAAGCTTATTTCAAACCTTCGTCGATATTACAATGTTGTCTGATATTTGCCGTTTCATATGTAGTATCATTGGATTGGCCCAGAAGCACTGAGACTTCTTTCCTAAGAAATATTTAGGAACAAAGGAACCAAGGGATTTTGCCTGTAGGTGTCTATTTTAGAGGCTGGGTGAAGCTGAATAAATTCTGGAAGACTGTGGAATTTCTGCATCAGTCCATCTATCGGTTAAACATTTATTGAGAACCCATCAAGAAAAATAAAAACTATTGTTACGCTTAGCGGAGCCTGAGACTAGCAGATTTGTGAAATATTGTAGGTTCATCCAAACATACACACCCCTGAGGATTCTCATTGTGGAATTCTGTAGGCAGTACACTCCCAACTGGAGTGATTTCAGTAAAAGTCACAGTTAACTTTATCAATCCATGTAATTTCTGAGAAGGGAAGAGTTGACTTAAAAAATAAAATTTGAAGATCACTTAGTTAAACAGGCTGGATGAGAGTGGAAGACTGTTCCAGAAAGAAGCAAAACAATAGGTTTCTGAGGAAAAGTACGAATCCTTAGCTCACTGATTTCCACAGAATAATGATAACAATTTTGGATAATCATTGTCGATGGTTTCAAAATAGTGGAAGATGTATCACTGAAATATCAAATATTCTAGCTGCACTTAAACAACTGCTGGTAGCTAAGCCAAGATGCCCTTCAAATGATCTCTGAGTATTTCATTTTAATCATAAACCATGAGGTGTTAAAGGGGTTAATGAGGTCTCAAGTCATTGTCAACTAATTATCTTTAAGTTGTTGTCAACACATTCTAATTGTTGTGCTTCTGCCAGCTCCACCACTGGGGGTGCACAATCCCAGAGTAATTGGTACACACACACACACATACACACATACACACACACACACACACACACACACACACGGATGGCTCACCTAGCTGCTGCTTAGTTTGTTAACCAAACCCTTGCTGTCACCAACACACACATGCATACAGACACATGTATTTGCATGCAAAAAGCTTTTAGGAACTTTTATCTTTTTAAAAGGGCAGGGGAAAAATCAATAAAGCGGTAGCCAGGCCAGCAGAAGAGGATGGTTGAAACAGCATGGGTGGCTAAGCTCTATGAGAAACAGATGTAAGCTCTTTGGGGCTAGGGCAGGCCTTTCTCTTTACTGCCAAAGCAACTAGCCAATGGAAGACAATTAATGTCCCTACAATCGGTCACCCACCCCTTCCCCCTTAAAAGATTATTCATTCTGTCTGTTGAAGCCAAGAACAGAAAGGGGCATCCACATGGCTGGGGAACCTATGATTTAAGCTCACACTTCACCTAAGTTATATTCTTAAAAATGATTCATTTCATGGTCTCAATCAGCAGGGAACTCTTTCTTGCTCTTCTGATTTTGTGCATTCTACCATCAGCCAAGTCTAACTTAATCTGTTACCATTTACATTCATCTTTTTTTTTCTTTGTTTTCCTGTTCTGGGAATCCTTTTGGAGTTGATAAAAGGCATTGTCCTGACACAAATGGGTCATTGTCCATGTGGTTATTTAATCACCCTTCCATGGAGTTAGATGTTGGAAACTTAGGGACTTGGAATAATTCCCAAATAATTCCAAATAATAATTCCAAATAATTCCCACTTTGGGAAACTGGTAGTTTCTCAGGAAGATAAGCAGGCATCTACTCTACAACTCAGCAATTCTACTCTTACTACTCAAAAGAAAAAAGAAGATATGTCTACAAAAACAATCATACAAGCATGTTCATAGCAGCATTACTCATAATAACTCCAAAGTGGAAACAACCCAGATGTCTACCAACAAGAGAAAAGATAATTGAATTATAGCATATTCATACAACAGAATACTACTCGGCAATGAAAAGAAATGCACTACGGATACACAACAATATGGAGAATCTCAAAAACATTAGGTTCATCAAAAAAAGCTAGATACAAGTACATATTGCATGACTTATTCATACTGAGTCCATGAATGGGCAAAACCAATTTACAATGGTATAGAAGTCAGGAGTCAACAAGAGGTTGCCTGTGTCAGGGGGGTAATTGACTGGAAAGGGTCACAAAGGAAGTTTCTTGGGGCAATAGAAATAATCTATATCTTGTTTTGAATAATGGTTATGTTTGTGAATACAATTAACAAAACACAAGCTGAACACCTGAGCTCTGTACCTGGTATTGTATATAGATTATTCCTCAAGGTTTTTAAAAATTACAAAGCTAAGGATTTTGGAAATAAAAATGATACAATGGGAGAAAATAGATGAATGATGAAATCAGGAAGTAGAGAAAATGAAGGGAAATTGATCAAACTGGGAAAGTGAATCTTCCTAATGATAAGAATGTTTGCAGGTATATGAAGAAATATCTAGCCAACTACTTAAACTTTTCTTGAGTGTTTACTATACACCAAGCACTATGCTAATCATTTTATTACACATTAGCTCACTTATCTTCTCTTTTTCTTTGACCTTCCAGTGCACAGAACTCGATTAGTCATGTTTTTTGGTACATAGTATATTCTTATCATTGGTTGAGGTGTGGCTAGTTTTATTTAGTTAGCTAATTATTCTTACTCATAATATGTACTTGCAAGCCCACCATCCAAACAAACACTAGAACGTTGACTATAACCTATTATCTAGCTGTATAACCCTCTCTGTGGAGGAGAATAGTAGCATTCTCCCACCTTCCCCCCACTCAAAGCCATCATCATCCTGAATCCCATGTTTATCATTCCTTTTCTTTTGACATGCAATTTTATTGGTGCTATGTGAATTCTTTTTTTTTTATATGTTTATTTATTTTTGAGAGAGAGAGAGTGTAAGTAGGGGAGGGGCAGAGAGAGATGGGGATTGAGGATCCGAAGCGGGCTGTGCGCTGACAGCAGCAACCTGAAGCTGGGCTCCAACTCACGAACTGAACCGTGAGATCATGACTTGAGCTGAAGTCAGGAGCTCAACCAACTGAGCCACCCAGATGTCCCAATGCTATGTGAATTCTTAAACATATAGACTTATATGTCACTTATCTTTATGAAAAAAATACCATATATAATCTTTTGGAACTTACTTTTTTCACTTGATGTTATGTTGCTAAGATTCATTTTAACTGTTTTGTGTCTTTGTGTCATTGAATATTTATT
Organism: Panthera uncia; assembly: GCF_023721935.1. Taxonomy (NCBI): domain Eukaryota; kingdom Metazoa; phylum Chordata; class Mammalia; order Carnivora; family Felidae; genus Panthera; species Panthera uncia. Next base: position 38,455,304 of record NW_026057582.1, on the reverse strand, counting down.
ACAACCCTGTAAAACAGGTGGTATTATCCACATTTGTTGAAGATAAAGTTGGGGCTCAGAGAAGTTGATTAACATGCCCAAGGGCACAGAGTTCGAAAGTAGTAGAAGCAAGATTCAAATCTGAAAATGTTAACTAATATGCTGTGTTGCCTTTTCCCTTCTATATTGCCTATTATCTATATTATATCTCTATATCTATCCTTTTTTATATCCACTGGTGTATGTGTGTGTGTATTTATTTGTTTTTATGTGTTTATACATAATGCCAGCAGGAAACCTGGCTTATAGAATATGAAAGAATTAGTCAGGTCCACCTTATATTGATAGGTCCTTGTACTCTGGTAGAGAAATATGAACATATCCCTATGACTTCAAAGTTTTAGTCCTTTAATATCAGAATATACAAGCAGACAATGTCTTAGCAAAGCATCTAAGCGTATAACGACGCGTGTGTGTGCACATATGCATACACGTGCCCGTGCACTTTCTGGAGTGTGTCTTAGAACAAAATCCTTATTTCATTTAATCTCATATACTAAAAGGGCAAATGCACGGGCATTGTTTAACCAAGTCCTTGCTCCGCACCTTATAACTGTGTACCAGAGGCCATGGAAACTGGATCACTCTCTCAGGATGCCATTACAGCCAAGCAGAATCTCATTAAAAATCAATTCCTCAGGTCCATAAAGCCAGTTTATTTTATCTTCCTGGAGTGCCTGCTGCTAGCCGTTACACGGTCCCATTGTGAGGCAGTCTTGTCTGTTAAGAACGCTGCACAAAACAGCTATTTAAAGATTTTTTCCATTTTTATGTTAAACTTTATAATTTTGCAGTAATTTAAGTTTACAGGGTTTACTTCTCAAGCTTAGAGTATCTTGTTACATGTGTTAGAAGTAGGATTGCCAGTCCTACGGTCCCACTAATTAAATATTTGCCTTTATAAACTAGATGTTGTCCAATGTGAATGTGCAGATTTAATAGGGTAGCAGGGGCTCCAGAGCTAAGAAAGCCCAATTTGGCCAATTTCTGCAATTTCTCGTACATTGCTGCTTTCCTGATGTGGAGTTGTGCCTATGACCATCACTGGTAATAACAGAAAAATCAGGTACAGAATTTGTTGTTTGTAGTGACTTTAATGCAAGTATCTCTAAACATCTTAGAAATCAATACGCATTGGCCAAATTTTATAAATGGGGAGTTGAAAGCACATAGAGATTTAGTGACCTGTACAGGTCACACCTGAACGAGCAACAGCAGTGGAAGAAACTGGGGAGACTGCTCTGGCCTCATCTGGAATCTTTTAACTCTCTTGACCCCCTTCGGCGGGTTTAGGGGCTAGCTGATTTCAAAGATCAGTGAACTTTTTGGAAGAGTAGTTGGCAGTGAAACATAGAGGCTTGGATTCCTTAGATTTGAACTATTCCGATGATGCAAGCTCCGTTTGCATTTTAGAGGAGTCCGTGTGGTTAGTGAGAATAAAGAGGAACGAAGGAGGGTGGCTGGACTGGGAGTGGAGGAGGAAGAGGGTTAAGATCTCCAAGACATCAAGTGCTCCTTCTCCCCAACTAAATAAGCATATCATGATTTTGTTTTGAAAGGAAGGTGACAAGTTGACCTTGGAAGGAACCAAATCTCAAATAAACCTCAATAAGATCTTTTAAAGATTTTCAGCAGGAAATAAGAGAACTCTTCTCTGTTATGAACTCTTGCAATTCTGACAATTGTGTTTCTCCTCCAGAAACCATCACTGGGACACCGTTCTCCCAGATGCCTTATGTGGAACCCCATGTCTGCAAGATGATACTTGGTGTTGGAACAACAAAAAAGGTAGGTGTTCAAATATGTTTGCGTAGTTTTGCAACACATATAACCTTCCTGGAGCTTCATAAGAATATTAGCATGCTAAAGGCTCTAGAAATCCTACAGGAAAGAAGTCTTATTTTAATTTGTTTGACCATGGGCTTTGCAGCAAAACAACAACATATAGCATCGCATGAAAATAGAAATAATCTACGGAAGACATTTCAGGGAAATGTTTGCCCTTTGACATTAAAACAAAAAAATCAGTCCTATGTCCAGTCCACTACACAAATTTCCAACTAAATCCCAAGGTGAAAATTCTACCACTGGAAGGAATCCAATGACTTGGTCCAACAGCCTTATTCCACAGAGGAGGAGGTACAAAATATTAAATAACTTCTTTCAGTCACATGTAGTGACAGAAATGTACCATATGGAGGCCCTCCGCCTCCCAAAGCAGTGACTGTCTGTGTCACCACTCTGCCATTCAAAACACCTTTAATACTTCCCTACTCCAAATCATCTGTCAATTTAGAATAATTTTTGGCTGGGTTTGAAAACACAAAACTGAAATGCTGCTACATCACTGTTCTGTGCTAATGCTTGTTTGTGACGAGACTAGGTTGCAGAACAGGTATCAGGAGAGAGCTCCAAGATGAGAGCCCTAAAAATTTGAAAAAGGAGGTACTCCAGGATGGGGGATGAATTTAAAAGACGACCAAGGCTTTTAGAAAAATTATAGATCCAGAATGTATACAATGCCAAAGAGACCCTGATGCTTCATAAAGCAAGCAGTTGAGAAAGTTTTCAAACTGAAGGAACTTTTTGGGGTACAGAAAAGGTAGAGCTCATTGTGGGGAAACACTATCAGAAGAATTGTCTACAAGAGTCTTGAGCCAGTGGTGTTACTCAGCACTGAAACAGGGAACCAGAGCGAAGATGGATAGAGGTATCTTCTGAAGGGCCAGGATATTATTTTTTTTGTAAAAGACTTTATGTGCCTGAGTTATTGGTAAACTTGCCATTCTCCATATTTGTGTACATTTTGTACTACCAAAGACCCCCAAAATTGACACAAGAGTCCATGTACGTTAAAAAAGTCTGGTATTATGAATTTTTCTGAAATGGAGTCTAGGAAAAGAGGTGAGGAGATAGGGGTGGGTGGTGGGGAATAAGAAACACAACTTTTGAAGGAAAAAAAAAAACCCACTAAAACCTGATTCCTTAGGCAGGGTGGCAGAGGGTGGGGTTGTAGTGAATCTTTAACCAGGCTGAGTCTAAATTGACTGGGAGGCTTTTATTTGGAACTCTCCCTTGGCGATGTTTTATCACAGTATAGTTTCTATTCTTGGCCAAGAAAAGAACTGAGGGAGAATGGAATTGGCTCAGTCTGAGCTCTGACAAGACAGTCACAATAATAGAAGACATCTTTTCCCTATAACTTTGAAAAACATGAAAGCAGATATTGGCTCTGAGTATGTCTGATGGTCTAACTTTATTTCCTGTCAACAGAAATAACTCTGATTTATATTTGGTCATCAAGTTCACACAATCACATACAACTCATACTGAAAGAGCACAGAGAGATGTAATATACAGAGCTGTGATGTATGTCTATCCGGCAAAGCTTCCTGGTCCAAAGGAGACCTCGGGGACTGAGCAAGACACTTCAGTATTCTCACTCTTCTGACACTCTATCCCCCTGTGCATCTTCCAGTGAGGTATATTGCAAGGGCTTCAGATGAGCTACGTGTTGGCTTTGATCTCAGAGACCTTCACCTACCCTCTTTGTGGTCTAGAAGGTTGGTTGGCCTGTATCCAATAATTACAGTGGGATGCCGAAGGCTGAGGGGCTGATCTCAGCTGGCAGCTGGCACATTGTTTTATTCTACTAATATCTGGGTACATCAGAGGAGTGAGAGAATTTTTAAAATTCCATTTCCTTCTCCAAATTGATCGATGGTGCAAGTGGTGGAAATTGAGTGAATATGCCTTTGCAGTTAATGTCATCTCGTGTCATCTGGTTTCAAATTCAGAAGCATTCTTTCCACTGCCCTGTTATTATACTGTGCAATTCATTGGATTTAAGATGCCATCAGTCATAAAATGTACCATTATTTTCTGTACCGCTAAGAAAAAAAAATGCCGCCAATAGAATAGGACCTAATAATTCCTTACATCTAAATTTTTGTATTTTATCCTTATTAAAAAAGGTTCTTTTATATTTCTTTAGGCAGGTTTTTTTTATTACATATCACACTTATGCAAACATAAAAAAGGAAAATATATGTAAAATAAATTGACTAAAGTTCTCCCCAAACTTCTTCACGTTCACAGTCCAACTCTTCCAAATGCCTCTGGAGACAGAATCATCAAAGGTGTACACAATGCAGTGTTTTGTCCCAAAATACGACACTGCAGCCCAAAGACAACTACATCATGACTGTTGTCTGGCTGACAGTGAGTTTAAGTGGCACAATGGATAAGTTTAAGTTGCCACTGGATAGTGAGGAGCCTGGCCCTTGAGACACGTTCTTATTTTAGAGGTGTTAAAATGTGTGTGTATGGGAGGGCAGGCGTATCTTATGAGGTAAGAAATACGGTATATGTTGGCATCAAAGCTCGGTGTGAGACTCACATACACAAAATTTCAAAACACTTCGTAAATATTTCTATTTCTGAGGTTCAGTATCAATCTCAGGAAAGTATGCCAAGTTTAAAATCATCCACACCTGAATTACTGTCTCAGTGTCACCAATGCATAGGATCCTAAGTGAGGATATTTATTTTGCTTTTAGAGAGACTCTAGAAGCTTTCTTCTTGAAAGACGTGGTTATTGACAAGCCTGTGAGGCAATTTCATATAGTTCCTGGGAAAGATGACTGGCAATATTTACCAGCCCTTCGTTAAAAAAAACACAATTTCTAATATAAAATGACATATTTATGCCTATTGGCAAAGTTATTTGGTGAAAAAAAGAATAGTAACAGTCTTTTTCATTTTTTGTGCCTAAGCTTTCAACAAAATAGATGACATATATTTTTCCAACATTAGCATCAAGATCTTTCCTCTATGACATAGCTCTAAATAAACACAGATGTTTTAAGAGACAAAAATGTAAATTGGTAGTAACCGCTAGAATTATATTTGAAGAGAATATTCTATAATACTTGAATACAAGTTAAACATGCCCGTTTCTTTTTCGATTAATTAATGGGAATGCATTAAAACTCATGGAATTATTATGCAATTTAAGAGTGTTTGTATGTAATTTAATCTCAGGAATTTTAATTTTTGAAACGAATATTTCACATGAGCATATATATCACCTAAAACATTTTTTTTTTCCCTTCCCACTTGGGTTAGGCCCAGAGGCAATTAAATGCTGGTGATTCTGTTTCTGTCCAGCAGAGGGCAGTAGTGCACACCTTTAGAAGAGGGATTCCCATGCCCATTTGGACAGGCATCCACCTGAGAAACCTTACACCACGTTCTGTGTCTCTGGAATCAGGCCTTGATCACAGTCCCTGGCAGGGTCAGCAGGCCACGACGAGTTGAAGGTGGCAGAGTTGAAACGTCCCCTTCCCGGTTGTGTGGAATGTCCCCCAGCTCAGGGGATGCAACACAGGAAAAATGTGAGGCTTTATGACATGCAAAGGGCCTGGGACTTGAGCCCCACTGCTTGTCTGCTTGAGTGCACTTTGGGCAACAAATTTGAGGAAATATGGTTAAAATGCAACTCATTCCCTGCCCATGATATCTGCATTAGATTAGGTTAGATTATTCCATTTCCTCCTGTTTTCTGCTCTGATGAACGAGAGTGAGGAGATGGGCAGATTTGGCTCCTGTAGGGGCATCTTCTAATTCTCCCCACGTCACTGCCCAGAGCTTTGCTTCTTTCATACAGTATTTGGACAAACCGAGAATCTCAGAGCCACCAGGTTCCCAGGGACCGACCAGCAGGGGCACCTCTGTTCCTTTGAACTTTCAATTAAAACAGAGGGCTTTGGGCAGCAGTCCATCTCATGTCATTTTTATTATTCAATTTAAAGAAAATGTTACATTCAACAATTTTTTTTCCAATTTCCTTAACGAGGTAACAAATTCCTAAGAATAGCTTCTTCTAATTCTGTGCATTGCTTGAGTCTATAGAAGCACTGGAAACACCACAGAGAGTCTAAAGGTGTCGTGAAAAGTGTAGTCTTAGAACCCCTGCCACAGCTTTTCATCAGCACAGGAGCATTTGCCCAGGCTGTTATTATTTTTTCCATACCGTATTACGTGCACAATTTCAGAAATAATAGCAAAATGGACGCCAGGGTATCCAACCTCCAAGTTTAAGAAAAACAATATTACCAGTACCTTTGATGCCCCTCTTTGCCCCTCCCTGCTTCCATTTGCTTTCTTCTCTCTTAGGGGTAAGTCCTCTTCTAGATTATCATCATTTCCATGCTTTTCTTCATTGTCTGAAACTCTCTCTACTCTGTTCTGTTGATCTAGTTGTCAGTCCCTGCACTAAAATCACCCTGGGTAGGGGCGCCTGGGTGGTTCAGTCGGTTAAGCGACGGACTCTTGGTTTTGGCGCAGGTCATGATCTCGCAGTTCATGAGTTTGAGCCCTGCATTAGGTTCTGAGCTGACAGTGTAGCTAGAGCCTGCTTGGGATTCTCAGTCTCCCTCTCTTTCTGCCCCTCCTCACTTGTGCTCTCTCTCTCTTAAAATAAATAAATAAACATTAAAAATAAAATAAAATCACCCTGTCTAAATTCCTGAAGCTTTATAGTAAGTCTTCATTTCTTCACTCTCCCAAACCCTGTTCTTCCTTTTCAGGGGTTTCTTGACTATTTTTGTTTCTTTGTAAGATTAGTTTTAATATTCATAATTAATCCTTATTAGAAACTAAAAGAAAAATAGAGGTTGGATGTTGAGCTCCTTGGTGTATAACCTCTCGGTCTGATGAGCTGGCTCTTCACTACTAACTGTGCTGCCTTAGGCTAGTTACTTAACCCCTCCGAGCCTCAGCTCTCTCATCAGTGACATGCGGATGATAATACTATCTATCTCATAGGATTGCATCCCTATTGACTTTGAATAGCTATGGAGCTTCTGAAGTCATACTGACTCGGCTAGACTCCTGGCTCTCTCCCACCAGACTATGTTAGACTTGAACTAGTTTATTTTTCCAAAATTCCGTTTCTACTTTTGCAAATGGGGGTAATCGAAGTCGTTGTAAAGATTAAATGAGAAAACCCAGTGAAATTGCTGAGCATGTCGTCTGGCGCACGGAAAGTGCTTAACAATTTCATTTCAGCATTTTAACTAGCCTCAATTTTAAGAGCGAATTGCTCCTCAATGCTAAAAACTCTCTCAAGCCTCTGAGTGTCTGTGAAAGCCGTTGCCTGGTGTTGGAGAACACCAATAGTGAAGAGAAGTTTGTAGCACCATCTCTGTGCTCCTGCAGACTTTCTTTGTTTTCATCTTTCTGAGGTATGGGGTGCTGAGGAGGAGAAACTATTCCTGATTCAGGGCCAAACTCGCCTTCCTAGGCCCTCCCTCTGGTTCCACCGCCCATTTCGTCGGCTTAGGGCTGCCAACGCCAAGCTGTCCCTTAACTTGTTTTCCAGAATCAGAGGAAAGTTTATAATAACAAAATTTTATGGCTCCTGCCCAGTAACATATATTACTTAAAAAAAATACCTTTCCCTTATCATGCATTATTCTTTTACAGGTACAATTTTCCTGACGTATTGAAGTAATATTCCACGGTTTGCTATGACTTGGAGGTTTATGGCCCTTCTGTGGCAGATCAGACTAAACATAATTCATTCATAGCTACTTAGTGCTCAGGGAAATAAACCCCTGAACTTAAATAACTATGGTGTGACCTCTGTAAAATATTATTTATGGTTTTAAAACTACTATTATGTAGATATCAAGATGTGCCAAACGTTATAAACCAAACATCAGCCGGCAAATGGGACAACTACTATTCCATTTATTTTTGCTTTCCTTTCTGGATATTTCTCTACAAATGCTATTTTTACTTAAATGGATTCTGGGGTAATTACCTGGCAGAGGAAAGCAGTGTGCATTTACATTTTATTATAGACTACTACGGTAAGGAAAACATTCTGCTCCATAAAGAAGCACCACAAAAATGTAAACATTCCATTAACTTACTGCAGCTTAATAGGAAAGACATTGATCCCCTTTGAGTATGAAGTAACTGTCCCTGCTATCAATGGACTAAGGTGACCCATCCGCTATTCATTTCTGCAAATTAGTTTATGGAGGAAGACCTGATTGCACATTTAAGTTATCCAAATGGGAACCCTAAGCGTAGCATGTTCATGCTGTTAAGAATATATGAGCATCCCCAGCACTCCTTACTTGAAATGTTCAAACGTTGAGGGTGTCATTCTCCACATCTCATTTGTTTCCTTACTTATTTCCTATGTATTCAACTGTATGGTAGGAAATAATACGTGCAGTGGTAGTAACGTAATGGAACCACTGGATTCCTAATAATCGTTCAACAAATATTTGAAGACCCACCATGTGCTGGTCACTCAACTTGGCACTGGCAATAGTAGAGATAAATGAGAAAAAAAGTCTCAGCCATCAAAGAGCTAACAGTCTGGATATAGAGATAGATAAGCAAATAAGCAATTTCTCTGTAATACAGTAAGCGCTCTGAGAGAGGAATAAGCACAGAGGGAAGTCTAGGTTGGGGACAGGGAGGAGAGGAGGCAAGAGGGACTTGCGGAGGACTTCACAGAGGACGGAGGACCCAGTATAGTCTTGAGGATGAGTGGGGAGATTTGGATGTCATGTGGACAAGCCAGACCAGCATGGGCAAAGACATGAGGGTTTGTTGGGTACAGACCTCTTCAAATCATTCAATATGGCTGGAATTTGGTGGGGTCTTGAAGAAAAGGGGATCAAGATTTAGAATGAGGCCAACTCTGGAGGCCTTGTAGGCCCTGCTAAGGAATTTAGACTTCCTCCTTTCGGCTGTGCATAGACAGGAGAGATTTTGAGCCAAGGGGAACGGGATGAGATTTATGTTTTGGCTAGCTCTTTGTGGCTGGGATGTGGAGAATAAACTGGAACCCAATTAGCAGGCTCCTCCAACTTCCAGATGAGAAATAACAAAGACCTGGGCCAGAGTGGCGACAAAGAGAGACCTGACTGAAAGTGCATTGGGGATATAGAAGCAACAGGATCTGATAACCATTTGGATGTAAAAGGAAACAGGGAATAGTCAAGGAAGCAGTTCAGATTTTTGGTTTGGGTGGGAGAGAGAGAGTCCTTTCCTACAACCAGGACTGGTTTTGGAAGAATGGGCTTGGCAAAGAGGCCAATGAGTTAGTGCTGACCATGGAATTTACACTACCTGTAAGGCATTTAGGTGTGTTCCATAGGCACTTGGAAATGTGAGTTTGGTGAGAAGGCAGGGTACCATTCATGTATGTGATATTCGATATTATTATTGAAGTTTTTGAAAGTGAGTGTGCAAGCTAATTTGCCCCTCAAGTAAAATTTGAGAAACACCATAATTCAGTTATTTGCAAATTCTGTTAATGTAACATAAGTTTTAACTCCTAAAGTCTTTTGGGAAAAGAGTAAAACGTATTGTACATTCTATCACTATGAATAGGAATGTTGCCTTTCCCATTTTGGATTCTTTGACACAAATGGGAAATGTCTTTTACCTATTAAAATCAGAGAAAGAATTAAGTCTCCCTTGGAAAATACTCAAGTGGTCCATTTAAATGACTATCACTGCCACATCCAGAAGTTATGCTTTTGAGAACACTACTCACTATTAGAGAGTTCTGGAGAAAAAAAAACACAACTGAGCAAAATAGCAAGGAATATGAGAAAGGAATATATTTCTTCCTCATCACTCCTGATGACTTTCTAAAAGCTCATGCATTTTGATGGGTAAGATTAATGAGACCACATAGTGTTAAGCACCTTGAATTTTTAGAACAAAGGCCTTTTAGAAGAACAAAGTATCATTATTAATGACACATCATTTACAGTTTTCATCAGTAATGTAAAGTTTCAGCCACTCTAATGGGAACTTGGTTACGAGCTCAATGTAGAGGGCAAGGCTATTAACAAAGGTTCTTGACAGTAATACCTTTCGCTTCTAAGGAAAAAGATAAATCACACTCAAACTGATCAAAAAGACAAGCTGAGGGGTTCAGAAGGAGGTGAGTCATTGCTTACTGAATTTCTTAAAGGCCTTGTCATCAATGAGCCCGCTGGCAAGCTCTGCCCTCTGGGATGGGCTCCTTTGGCTGCCAACCCCCCTCCCTATCTCCTGGACACTTTGCTAGTTCAGAAAAATGTCTCATGCTCTAAACCTCATCTTTCCCTTTTATCCCCCCTCTCTTATCTCTCTGCACCAGCAAAGAGTCTCTGCTGGGTTTCATCACCTCCAAGATTTTTCTCTGTCCTGGTGAGTTGCTCAGCCAAGCACATGCCATAAGGAATGCAACATGCTGCAGTGACTTAATCTACATGGTGGCAATCATAATGCCAGGTGGCAAGCCAGTGGGGAAGTGTTTTATTTCTTGAATACATGTTGTTAGTCTTGTCAGGGCAATGATGGGGGGTGGCTATATGCATAAAGTCAATGCTGCTGGCAATTTTTGCAAGTTCTTTACACAGAGTGCTGCTGTCATGTAAGTTCTCTTCAGGAACATATTTCAGTGAGATTCGTTAAGGCCTTCTTAATGACACTTGAAAAATGACTCTGTTTGTGGCTCAGTCGGTTAAGCTCCAACTTCAGCTCAGGTTATGATCTTGCTGTTCTAGAGTTGGAGCCCTGCATCGGGCTCCGTGCTAACAGCTCAGATCCTGAAGCCTGTTTTGGATTCTGTGTCTCCTTCTCTCTCTGCCCCTCCCTCACTCACGCTCTGTCTCTGTCTCTGTCTCTCTCTGTCTCAAAAATAAGTAAATATTTAAAAATAACTCTGTTTTTGTAGGAGGGGAATTGAGAGAAATTCTGGGGAAAAAAATTGAAGTAAAAAATGTTTAAAAATTTGTCATCTAAAATCAGCTATGTTTTAGCTACAGAGAAAAAAAAAAGCCTGATAAAAATAAAGAGGGAATTTACTATTATTACAGTCAGTGGTGAGTTATATCCAAGCACATATAAGATAAGGAATTGATTACCTTGCAGTTCTACCAATAACTCTCTTTGAGAACTTACTCAAGATTGTTGAGATCTTCAATGACAGGAAGAGACAACAGATTTAAAGAGAGGACGAAAGTGTTGTGGTTATACGTTGTGAAGAGGTGTTGGTTACTAACAGAAGTCCCAGGCTATTATTCTGTCTCTGACTTTTAATGAACGTGTAGTCAGTAAATTGTTTAACTGACTTGATTCTGGAGATACCTGGAGTCTGTCTTGTTATATTATTGTTTTGGGAGTTCCCACCTGCCATCTTTGTTTCTCTTTTGTTTGTGGTTTAATTTACAAGGCAGATCCAAGCACATTTCCAGTCCAGTTGTTGGGGCTCACTCTTTTCTGTCTCATTCCAGAAGACACAGCCCTAGCTAGGGGCATTTACTAGACAACATGAAAATTCAAGCCCAGCTGGAACCCTGAAATACCAAACAAAATGCTACAGCACACAGATCATCACAGGAGAATGTCTCATATTTTTGTTCTGGACATTTTTTGAGGCTTTGGAGTCCAAAATACCCACCCAATAAATAATTGCAATTTAGAATTTGGGTAAAATGCAGAAATGGAGAAGACTACTACAATCACATTCTTTAATAAAATTTCATATTATTTTTTAAATTGACCACATTTTACCAAATTTAAGTAACAGTTGAAGATCATCTAATTCATATTACATGTTGATGTTCATATAAGTTCAAATTCTGTTTTAGGAAGTTAACACTGAAAGACTGAATTTACCCTGAGCCTTATTTTGAAAGATGATTTTCTTGCTGCAATAGAAACCTGCTAATAACACATGAACAAAGTGGTTGGTACTGTTTGTGCCTTTAAGATCATAGTTCAAAAGAATTAAGCAAATGTGATAACAAAGGTAAGACAAACATAACCTTTCTTCTCTTTCAAAAATCCAGAGAATAGGGCCTGGAACCACATTCATTGATTTAATCAGAACCCCTTAAGTTTTGTGGTCTCATTAAACAATTTAGAGCAATGGACTGAATATTGTTAAAATGATAGCAAAATACACGGTTGCTCTCAACCACATAGTAAGAAAGTAGTAAATTCTCTTACCCAACATAAAGAAAGCTAGGCTAGTAAGCTGCTTGATCAAACATTCATAATAAATAAAAATTATCTTATATACATATAATGATCATATTTTCATAGTCTAAAATCGCAATATGCAATCTGACAATAAAATTGTGTCACATTCTGGGACTGGGAAGCCAACACACTCGAATTGCTAAAATATTTTTTGGTTTATGTAAAATAGTGGGACAGAATATTAAATCACAACTGTTCCAGAAGGTCTGAGACAGAGGCCAGTGAACATGCATGCTGTCCATCCATTATTAATCTTCAAAGAACTAGAATAGAGTATAATAAACTTAATGTAAATAATTCAATACAATTCAATATTCTTTGGCTACTTAAAAAAATACATCAAAGTCTCATAATACCTTACAGGCATGAGCAAAAACAGTAGTAACTGGAAAGTAGCTATAATAGAGAGCAGGCACTGGATGATTTTGACAGAATACCAAATAATTGTTTACTTTCAGGGAATAAACTGATTAAGATGATATCACTAAGGAGTTTTTGTTTTGCCATAAAAAGAAGGTTTTTTTTTTTTTTAAAATCTATAGCTTAGGGGGCGCCTGGGTGGCGCAGTCGGTTAAGCGTCCGACTTCAGCCAGGTCACGATCTCGCGGTCCGTGAGTTCGAGCCCCGCGTCAGGCTCTGGGCTGATGGCTCGGAGCCTGGAGCCTGTTTCCGATTCTGTGTCTCCCTCTCTCTCTGCTCCTCCCCCGTTCATGCTCTGTCTCTCTCTGTCCCAAAAATAAAAAACGTTGAAAAAAAAAAATCTATAGCTTAGAATAACTTTCTATACATTAGGATAATTTTAGAGTAGTCAGACTTTAAAATTATCTTGAAGTTTCAAATAATTCTTAAGATTCTAGATAACATATAGGACTATATTCCTTAGCATTCCTTTAAACCATTACTACAAACAAACATGCTTCACTTGAGAACATAGATTAAAAAGTTTTTTCTTAGACTCCAGGGAAAATATATGCATGAAGGAAAACTTTTTTTCTCTAAGCATAAAAAATAATTTAGATGAGGAAGAGGACCAAGTCAGGAGTCAGGAGACACAGGTATGACTTTAGGGAAATCATTTTCCCTCTAAGACCCCTTCCATCTATCTAAGTTTAAAACATTCACTCCAAGCTGTACAAAGTGACCTGGCATTTTCAAGTTTCTACACAGTACTTGGCAAAGTGTTGTTTTTTTTTTTTTTTCACTTTAACCCTCCAATATTAAATAAATTGATACAAACCCTGTTTTGCAAATCTTTATGCCAGATTTCTAGAGATAGCAAGTTATTTTTCACTCATTCCACAACTTATGGAGTGTTTTCCATATTGAAGGCAGGGCAACATTATGATTGTTACAGCCCCTGGGAACAAATGACTACCTGAAAAGCTGGGCTCACATGACTGCTTCAGGCCCAACCTCAGACACATGAGAAAACAGGGAAACAGCCAGTATTCTACTCGCTCCCTGGTTCAGGGCAGTGATTCCAGAATTTGAGGGAATACAGGAGGGATCTCCAGACAGGCTTGTTAAAATACAGCTTTAGGAGGTGCACTCCTGCGTGTGTCAGCATCTGGGGATAGTGCTTCCTAATCTGTCTACATTTTTCACAAATATATTCTTTCCCACCCCTCCACACCTCTGGAAGTTATTTGAGGGCTTTACTCTCTCCTCCAGCCCCCCTCCCCGCAAGAAAACCACTGTGTTGTAGTGATAAGAGTCAGAGTCAGGAGCCAACGAGTAGCTACGTGACCTTGAATAAGTTATTTAACGTCTCTAGGTCTCACTCTTCTCATCAGATAGAAGTTGAACAAGGAATCTCCACCGTCGCTTCCATGCTCAGATGCCGAAGACTTTAAGAACCTAACAGGTCAACTTGGGAAATCGTGAAGATGGGGAGAATTTGTTAAGATCGTCTCATCCTGCCATCCAAACACCCCAGCAAGTGGGTATAATTCCTCCCTCTGGTCCCCTCATCACAACAGGAGGAAAAGTGAGGAGAGGTTGGAATTGGGATTGGAATCGAGGGGGAGAAGCCTACGAAGCTTGCCAGTTTTGTTTGGCAAGTAGCCGGAATCATTCTTCGTCCTCCTCCTCGTCGTTCTGGTCCTGGTAGCGAATGTAGACCACCAGCATGACAAAGCCCATGAGGATGCACAGGGAGCCCACGACCAGGTAGGCGATGCCCAGGAAGGGATTCTTGCCGCCCATCCACGAGATGTTGCTGAAGACGAGGAGCTTGTGGCCGCCGAAGGCTCGCACCGGGTAGTTATAGGTGATGTTGACGAGGTAGGCGCCGCGCGGCAGCCCGGCCGAGTAGTTGCCCTGGCGGATGCGCGCGTACAGCTTGCGGAACGTGGGCAGCGCCGCCGTGCGCATCCACACCACGAAGTCCTGGTTGATGAAGCCGGTGTTGTTCGGGTCGGGGCTCAGCTCGTAGACCGGCCTGTGCCAGTTGGGCGGGGGCGCGGTGCCGTGGAAAGCCAGCGCCAGACTGCCGTTCACCAGCGGCGGGTTGCGGAACTTAACGTGGCAGTCGGTCCACCAGGCGATGCCGGTGCGATCGAGCGGCACCTCGACGTAGGGCTCGCCGGGCCGGCGCTGGTGCCACAGCGAGAAGGTGTCGTTGAAGAGGCTGTTGGCGATGGCGCCGCAGGGCGCGATGGGCAGGCCGGTGGCGCTGCGCTGGTAGGGGGCGCACTCGTTGGCCGGGTGGCGCAGCGCGCTGGGCAGCCCGCTCAGCTGCGAGTCGTCGCGGGACACTCCGTAGCGCCGGTTATTTTGGTAGAAATTGGTCAGCTCGTAGTAGAGGTACACGGGGCCCGGGAAGAGCTCGGGCAGCGAGAAGTACCAGGCGCACGAGCAGCGAAGCGGCGGTGCGCGGCCCTGGTCGGCCAGGGCGCACGCCGAACAGTTGCCGGTGCCCGGGTTGCCCGTGTAGTCGTACTCGAGCTCCTTGATGCCATTGGAGGAGTAGAAGAGGCCCAGGCCCAGGCCGATGAAAGCCAGGCCCGCGCAGAAGAAGAGCGGCAGCGCGATGCTGGCCGACAGCAGCGGCTGCCAGGCGGGGAGGCGCTGCTGCGTGAACGCGGTGTTGTCGGGCTGGTGGGCGCCCGGGGCCGTGGCGCTCCAGGTCATGGCGGCCGCGCCGGGACGGACGCGCGGACGGGCGGAGTGCCGCTAGGAGGTGGCCAGCGGGGGCGCCGCCCCAGCGCGCAGGGCGAGCCCGGGGGCCGCTCCCGGCCGAGGTTTCCGCCGGCTTCGGTGAGGGTGGGGGCCGGCCCCGCCTCCGGCCCCCGCACAGGTGAGTCTGGGTGTTCTTCGTGCGGTGACCCGACCCCTCAGTTCCGCCTGGGCCCAGGTGATCCCGGCCGGTTCCGCCCCTGCCGGTAATCGGCAGCCGCGCGCCCCGCCTCTTCGGAGGTGAGCCGTGCGGGCGTTGGTCTCCACACCTGGCGGGTCCTCGGCTCGGGTTTCCTCTGCATCTGGGTGGGTCCGGCCGCCAGCTCCTCCTCGCCGACGTGAGTGGCGGCCCCAGGCTGCCTCTCGGCGGCTCCTACCTGGCTCAGGTACCACCTTCGCTTCCGCCTTCCAAGTGACTAGGCCAGTTTTTCCCCCGAGATCATCGGAGCTGCAGCCTTCAGCACAAAGTCCACCGAGAGATTGCATCGTGGCTCCTTGAGACTTGAAGATTTCAGGTTATCAATCCTCTTTTATCTGAGAAGATGGTGTGTGTGTGTGTGTGTGTGTGTGTGTGTGTGTGTGTGTGTGACTCTAGACCCCCTTGTCTTTGTAGGTTAACGTATGGACCCCCTTTCAGTCAACTTTTAACCACAAATTGGCACGCCGAGAGATTACACTAGGGCAAAGCTGTTATTAATTCAATGCCTGCGTTCAAATCCTAGCATTTTTCTTTCTTCTTCTTTTTTTTTTTTTTTTAAAGAAGAATGATATTTCGGCCAGGTGCACCAATCTGGCTGCAAAGCTAAGAAAAGTAGAAAGTTCTCTAAAAAAGTGACTCTTAAAAAAGAGAATCAAAGACTACAAGAGGTTCAGAGTCTTTAAATATCTCTAGCTGCTGAAAAAAACACACAAGAATAAAAATGCATCAGACTACCTGTGATTTCCTTTTCTTTTCAGATTATTTGCCTGACTGGAGAAAGGTCTGGTCCCAGGTCCCAAAAGACCTCGCTGCTATCCACAGTCAAGGACTTTGGGAGTGTTTGGCCTAAGGAGGTGAACTACAAGGATTTATTGTAAACAGAACCCAAATTAGCTCTGGAACATTGCTTGGGATTGTGGCTTTTATGTCTAGTTTGATACAGTATACACAAGGGGGTATCTGGCCATTTCAGCTTTGTGCTAAATCCTCCCTAGGTATTGAGGGGTTTCTGCCTCTTCTCCGGCTCATAAAATGCAAACAACGTAAATATTTTCTATATTACACTTTTGCACCTAGAATAATATATTGCACTCTGGAGTTGTTCAAAGCCCATTGAAATTTGGAAAGTTAATTAAAGTTAAATTAAAGTTTAATTAAAAATTAAACAGGAATTTCTTAAAAGCATCTCCTAAGTCGTCAGTCCTGTGGTAAGTACTGTAAAAGACACGAGAGAATTAGACTAAAAAGGACCCTTGACCTCATGGCATTTGCAGTCTGATAGGGGATATATTACTTCAAAGTAAGAAAGAATCAAAATGGCCAATAGATGGCATATAGTCAAGTACCAAATTGTACTTTACAGGAATGATACTAAAATTAAGAAGTAATTATTATTTTTAAATTTTATTTTTTAAAGTTTGTTTATTTTGAGAGAGAGAGCATGCGAGCAGGGAGGGGCAGAGAGAGAGGGAGAGTTATTTTAATAATGAAAAATTCATTATCTTATTGAATGGGATGAATGCAGGTTGGAAGCCTTAGCTGTTGGAGGCTACTGAAGGAACCCTTGATGACTTGAATTCCACATCCCTCATGTCTAATTGTACCCCAAGAGAGGAAATTCCAACATTGGCAACAAGTTCCTATAGTCCGACCTAGTCTCCACTATACCTTTTCTTCAATAAGATAAAAGGACAAATAGTTCTCTGTATCATTAGGGTTGAGTTCAATCTACATTTCTATCATCAAATCATCAGTCATCCAGACAGCACACAAAACTAGGAAAACTAGGAAAAGAGTCAGTCCTCAAAACTTAATCTAGCAGATCTTAAGCCTAACAATTGTCATGCCACTACTCCCCTGAAAGTACGAGACCTCCTGTTGAGCTGAGAGCCTTTCCAGCTGTACCCTCCCTGGATGGAAGGCAACAGCATATTCATTCTGCTAATTAAGGTAACACCAGAGTGTTGCAAAAGCCAAGAGGAGAGTATTTAAAGGCAGGGAATAGTCAACAGGGTGAAACACAGCTGAGGGTTCAAGTGTGATAGGAAATGAAAAGGAGCCATTGCATTCAACTTCTGTGAAACAATATGGGTGTTGGGGTTGGAGGAGTCAGGCTCTATCAGGTGAGGAAAAGGGGAAGTGGAGACAGCCAAGGTAGAACAACTCTAGAAATGTGGGGAGCAGGGAAGGAGAAAGACAGGTGGTAGTCATTTAGAAGAGTATGTATCTCAAAGGAAAGGCTTCTTTATAGATGGCAGACAAATGTTTATTCTGGGGGGAAAAGAAAATAGCTCAGGCAAGGTTGCAGATGGGTGATACTGGATGGTACAAAGGCAGGAGCAGGCAGTGGGTCCAGAGAACAGGTGCAGAGTCACCTCACCTCTGAAATTGGAGGACATGGAGTAAGGATGGATGCATAATGCAACTGGGCTTTGGGCTCAGTTCAAGAGAAGGAAGCTTTCATTTAATAATTTCTTCTAGGGAGTAAAATACAAGGTCATATCCAAAGAGAAGAGAGAGGAGAGGGAGAGGGGACTGCCTAGGAACATGTGAAGGTGTGTTGAATGGCTTTGTCTGGGGGAGTCC
Source organism: Panthera uncia (assembly GCF_023721935.1). Lineage (NCBI taxonomy): Eukaryota > Metazoa > Chordata > Mammalia > Carnivora > Felidae > Panthera > Panthera uncia. Next base: position 38,437,234 of record NW_026057582.1, on the reverse strand, counting down.
TGCCACCCAGGCTGAGAGAAAGCAAGTGATTGAACATGTCCAGTGGATGGGGGTTTTCAAGGCAGGTGAATTGGAAAGATAAACGTTCAGGATAGGTGCTGTTCTTGCTGGAGAGGTGGCTAAAGTGAGATGTCTTATTAAGCTGAATGGCAGGGAAAATGAAACCAAACTGGCGGATCTAAAGGAAACAGACCAGAGACTGGCAGCCCTAATGATGTTAATGAGCAGGTGGCATGAAAGCTGGGAGAGAAAAAGTGCTGGTATAAGATGGGATGTTAAAGCTTTTGGAGGTGGAGTAGTGCTGAGATCCATGTGTGTGTCCTATTTCCTGCACCAGCTTGGAAGTTCCAGGAGGTCAAGGATTGATATACATCGTTGTGCCTCTCAGAATTCATTGTATAATAAGGGTTCTGACCTTGTGTCTTTCATTTGGTTATATGTGTTGTCATGGTGCCTTAAAGGACACTTTGAATCATGTAAATTCTTCTCAATACCAATAAGGTGAAGAAGTGAGCTCATTCTAAACAATTCTTTATTGCATCTCTTTATTATGAAGAGAACTCAACGTGAAAGAAAAAGCCATTTGCAATCAATACCAATACCAATACCAATACCAATACCAATAAGGTGAAGAAGTGAGCTCATTCTAAACAATTCTTTATTGCATCTCTTTATTATGAAGAGAACTCAACGTGAAAGAAAAAGGCATTTGCAATCACAATACTCCCCAAATCACTTCATTTTCTATTTTATCCATAGAAATATTTAATTTCTAATTGGTTGAATATATGAAAATACAATTTTTATCATTCTGCTTGTTAAGTTATCTCCTTTTGGAATAAGAAATAAAAATAAACATTTTTCCATGTTTTTTTGTTGTCTTCCTATATTTTTAAATGGTCCCCAAATTCATGGGTCTACTACATTAAATACCACTCTTCTATTGTGGGGCATATAGATTATTTCCAGTTTTTCAGTGTTCCAAAGAATATGATAGTGGACATCTTTTTGCATATAGCCTTTTTTTTTTTTTAAAGCTATTTCCTTAGGATAAACATCTAAAAGTAGGAAAGGGGCTTAAAAGTGAAACTCTTTAAAGATACATACTGGTAGAATATCTGACACTGCCATAGTGATGTGAACTTTGCTACGTTCACCAAAATTTTGCCAAAAAAAACAGTTGTTAACCACAGAATATATTTAGTTTATGCTAATAGACTATTAGATACTAGGGGAAGCAGTATAAGATCGGGGAAAGAATGCTGCTTGACTCTAAGGAAGTCCAAGTTCTACTCTAGAGTTCTTCAGGAATAAATGACCTTGTCAGATTGCTTAACTACCCTGGTCTCCTGATTGCTTATCTGTATGACTATGTTTGCCAAAATGATAGTGAATATCTCATTCTTCTTCTTCTTTCTTCTTTCTTCTTCTTCCCCTTCTCCTTCTCCTTTTTCTTCTTCTAAGTGGATTTCACTCCTACTGAGGAGCCCCATATGGGGCTTGAACTCAGGGCCCTGAGATCAAGACCTGAGCTGAGAACAAGAGTCAGAAGCTTAACCAAATGAGCCACCCAGGCACCACCCTCCCCCCCATCTCTTTCAATGCAAACATTTCTGTTCTTAGTCATCTTGAGAAGTTTTCTTTATACTGACTCATTGAATAGTTACCATTTATTGAGTACTTGCTGTGGGCCACTCTATAAGTGCTTTATATACATTATCTCATCTAATCCACACCACAAACTTATGTGGGAAGTACTATTATTAAACCTATTGAGCTGATGCAGAACTAAGATTTAGGCTAAGGAAATGGAGGCTGACCAATTTCTCATGGAGGTCAATGGGAGATCAGGAAGTTAAAGACCAGCTTAATTCTTACATCCTGCATTTTCAACCACTACACTGTAATGCCTGGGCATACTTCCTCCTAAAAGAACCCAAAACACTTCAACCTTGAACCAGTTTTTAGTATTGCACATCTTATACCCCAAAGATAAAAGAATTCCATGCCACTCATGGAGAATCCTGGAACATATGAGTTGGCTTATTTTTGTTTAACAAAAGCTATTATTTTGAAGCCAACTTTTGTTTAGCATGCCTATTTCTCTTGCTAAAGTAAAAGTAACTTCACTGGTCTGGCTATACTCAATTTTTGCATTTATTTCATTTAATTCATGACTATATATCTTACTGTAATAGAGCCAGGATTTTTAATTGGCATTCCCTTATGTAAGTTTATACTATTCAGGATTGTTGCCTATTACTCTGCCCATGGGGCAACTTTTATTTAAAAGGAATCAAATTAAATTGCTTCATAAAATTACAGCATGTGTTCAGAAAAGTTTTAAAAAATTCACTGTGCCTGGACTTCATTCTTCATTAGAAACTATATTCAACAGACTTCCTGTTTCAAAAATTATGAGTTGGTACCCCCTAGTGGAAGATACAAAGCAACTTCAGTTAACTACTACTCAAAGTTCTGGAGGTACGAAAGACAGGAATTCACTGTGCTCCTTGCTGCAGTGTGTGGGTCCTCTTGTCACTAATTTATTGAGAAATGGTAGAGGTCAGTTGTGAGAAGAGCTGCAGGGGGCAGTGTAAAAGAAAAATGAGGTAGGTCTTAAGTGGCATTGACTTCAGGTATGGGATGGCCATGTTAAAAGATGGTGGATAAACCAGCCAGGATGGGATTGGACTTGAACCATATGGTTGGAGTTTGGTTGAAGTGGGTGTGCTTGGTGAGTTGGTAGGAGAAAGGCCCAAAATGTGAGGAGGACAAATTGGGTGAGAGAACTGAGACCGAGGGGAAAGAAGAGCTCTGGAACTGGAAAAGTTAAATCACAGTGGAATTGAACTTATCCAGTATGAAAGATGGGAGGGGGTTTATCCCAGGGTGAGGGTTAGGGGAGGGAGGAGACACCAAAGCTGAGCAGTGTTTTTGGAACCAGCAAATCTGTTGAGGGTGGAGGCCACCCACCCTCCTCTGCCATCCCTCTGTCCCTGGGAAGATGGAACTCACTGGTTTGGGGATGGCCTCACTGAAGACTATAGTATACATACTGGCTTTCCCTTTCACAGTGACAATATCTATTTGAAACTTTAGGAAGTTTCACTTGTGTATCAGAAATACATAGCTAAGCATTTAAAATTTTTCAAGAAGTTATCATATTGTGAAATTAAATAAAATAGATGTCTGGGTCATGAGAGGGCAAAGCCGTATGTTCTAACATTCATAAGCTGGGGAGGGAGGGCTGACATCTTAGGAAAACGGGAGGTCCCTAAGAAAGATGTGCTTAGATGCTCTTCCCTGTTGGATAACATCAATAAACTGGATGAACATACTTTGAATTCCATTATCTAGGTCACTGATTCAAATGTTTAAATACCTTGGCCAAACACCCTAGGAACCTGTACCTGTCATGTGTGCTGATCAACATTGACTTGTTAACATTCAATCTGTAGATTGTATATCCATGGAAGGCTGCGGGGGCCCCTGGCCTTTCTCTCTGAATAGTATATCTGCACTTGATCTTAGCCAAAAGGCCGAGAAGCGATCTGAATAGTATATCTGAATTTGTGGTGGTTGTGTTTAAAATTGTAGTTTTCTTTCTGTAGGAAAAGTACCATGATGATGGCTGCATTGTGTCAAATTCTAAACCAAAGTTTAGGAATCTTAAAGGGACCAGGACCCTAGATGATACCTTATCCAGTGGTTTCCAAACTGGCCAAGTAGCAAAATAATTGGGGCTGGTAAGGGGCAGTGTTTAAAAATACACATTCCATCTGCCCTTTTCACTAAATCACAATCCCCAGGGGCTGGTGCCAAGGAAGCTTACTCAGAGCAATCTGATGGTAACCCATCTTTGGGAGCCACTAATCTACCCCAGCCTCATAATCCTTTTGGGGAATTCTCTTTGATCTTTGTAAGGATTTCTGCGATGCAAGGAACAGAAACCCAAGCCAACTTTAGTAAAGGGGTGGCTATTGTTCAGAGATGAAGAATCTCGCACAAGGAAGGAACTGAAGGAAATAGATCTGGCTCTCGCAGGAATAGAAAGTCATCAGGCAGCTTCCCCTCTCTCTGCATTGTTTGTCCTGCTTCTCTCTGTACTTCAGCAGGCCACCTTCATTAGAAGCACTTAGTTTTAGTCCTCCAAGTCTTGGGCCTTGCATGGCTTTGGGTTGTCCCAGCTCTGACTTGAGTACCGGTGCTGGATCACGTCACAGCTCCTCCTGACTCCAGCAGACATATTCTTTAGTTCAAGAGAGACTCCAGGTTGGGTCAGGGGTCCAGCCCTGGTTCAATCTATTGTGGCAGGGGTGGAGAAAGGTCTCATGACATACACATGACTGCCTACATTAAACTCCTCAGTAAAGGTTGAAGGGACTCTTCCAAAGGAGGGGAAGTACAGTCTGGGTAAGAATTCAAATGGTGTCTACCATAACTTTGTAACTTCCTAGCTAGGAAATCATTTGGGCTCTGCTTGAACACTTCTTGTGACAGGAAACTCACCATTTTGTGAGGTCCATTCCTTTTCCAGTTCCAAGCACTCAACAGCTTCTTTAGTAATAACCATCATATATTCTAAGTTCATTCTCTGGAATGATGCAGAATAAACTTACTCCTTGCTCGTTAAGAACTCTGAAGATGGCTTTTGTGTTCATCTCAAGATTTTTATTTCCACACCATGCATACTTAGTTCCTTGACCTGATCCTTGCTGGATCTAGCCTTTCATCATTCTGGTCTCCTTCTTTTGCACATGGCTTGAGTTGGTAGATGTTTTTATTAAAGTATTTGCTTACTTAAAAATCGTGATTTTTTTTAAAGGATTGAGAGTGGCTTTAAAATATGCAATAGAACAACATAAAAAATATCCTTCAAAGCAAAAGAATGAAGGCAAAGGGGATACATTTCATAAAATAAGCAGAAGCTGAGAGAGAAATTGGTTCAAGAAGCACCTTCCATGTGGTCTGCACAATTTCTTCTTCAGCTTTCTAGTGGCCAGTCCAAAGAGAGAATGATGGATCACTGCATTCATGAGAGAAAAACAAAGCATCAGCCCAGAAGAATTTAAACGATTTCTCGTGCAAAGAACAGGAAATATTTTCTCCTTGGGGTTCTCCCAGAGAAGATGTAAAACCAGGTAAACAATATTTTTAACAATATCCTTGCAGTAAATATTGTAGCCATTTCCTAGGACTTTCTTACAAGGTCTGCCGAAGTGAGGTATAATGGTGTTTGGTCAAAGCACAGTTCAGTGAAGGCATTCTAGGGAGGCTATGTGATCCAGTCTGGGTGTGCCACTCTGTGGTTCTTTGCCCCAGTATCTGTGGATTGGTGTTAGAAAATCTAGAAATGGTTTTCAAGCTGTGCTCTGAGGTCCTGATCAGTGGTAGGATTTCAAGTTTTCCATTCCTTCCCTGCATCCCATTCTCTGACCCTGGAATTCCAGAAAGACACGGTTGAACAAGGATTCTATGGTTAAAAAAGAGATTTGAAAACTGCTGACATAAAAGAATGGGTACACTGCTATCCTTCAGGTAATCTACCATAGATAATGCTCATTTCCCAAAGTTTTCAATAGTCAAGGAGCAGCAGTGAGTTTCAAGATTAACCATCCTCATAAGTTCCTAAAGCACAGGACTTCTAATGTTGCCAGTTAAACTCAGAGCCATATGTTGTAATAATCAAGCGAGCTAGGGAGGGTTGACAACTTTTTATTAAATCTGAGGTGTTTGACAATGACATATGGTGGACAGAAGGCCACCGCACCTCCACTTTGATGTGGGCTAGGAAAGGACTGTCTGTAAGTGCTCAGATTCTCCTTAAGAAATAATTTGGTGTTTGCTCTAACAAGATAATACAGTACAGCGTCAATGGTTTTAGCCTGAAAAAAATTTAAATCTCTGATAACCAAACATCTATCTTATCCAAAAGCAAATCTCAGTAAATCACTCATTGAACATCTAGCTTTTTATATCACTCATTGAACATCTAGCTTTTTATACCGAGAAGCATATACATAAGTTTAAAAATGTAATATATATAAAACTGGAAAGTTGATGATTTTGGATTCAGAGCAACTAGCTTTTCTTTGTGATAATAATAGATAGGATCCGCTCTGTATCAGTGCCATTCTGGTTCATGATACTAAAGAAAACCTGGCATTGATGTGCCAGAGAAAGCCCATCTCTCTATTCCTGGTAATTGGAATACATGCTGTTTATGATCCATCAATGGACTGTTATTCCTGACCTTGAAACACAGTTGCATGAAGTGCAGGTTCCTTATCAGCCCTGTGGCTGAGGGTGGGAATGGGCCTGGCGAATTAGTACTGAGCATGAGAATCTTGGCTTATCACTGATTTCAGTCCTCAGAATCAAAGATTATGGAAAGATCAATAAATGCTGCAAACACTCTTCAGTTTTTATCAGATTATACCACAATGTTGACAAAGAGTTTAATAATGATCAGTGGTAGAATAGGTGTGCCTACAATTCACATTGTGTAGAACATTAGCCCAAGAAACCCAGAGCTTATTCAAGCAGGAAAGTGACATGCATTTTAGATAGATCACCTAGTAAATTAGGAGAAGAGAAAATGATTGCCCTTAGGAAAAATGTGATAGACTAACCTCTGGTCCAGTCAATAAAGAAAAAATTTCTATTAAATGCCAACATGGGCTCTTCCCCATCTATTCACAAAACCATGTCATAACTCAATTTTTTTAAAGTTCTGCGGGAATAATGTGTATGTATGAGGATCCCTGTGTTTTGTGGCTGCAGATGATCAGAGTGGAAGTGGGAAGTTGCAAAATTAATCAAATGTAAAGTAATCTTTATTAATCTCCCAGAAGGCAACAAGAATCTGTTGGGGCAAAATCCAAAATGCCTGGTTGACCACAGCTACATGGACGGATAGAACTCTACCTTCTTAGAGGGCCTGCCAGCTGGTGCCAGAAGTGGATGCATCTGGCTATCTGCAGGACCTTTTGACCTCATTTTAAATGACTACGACAGGGACAGCACCCCAGAGCCAAAAGACTGGTGGGTTGTGGAGCAAGGATGACAGCAACAAAGCTTGTTGACAGGCTTGTGAAAGACTTGTCCCAAGTCTTCCTTCCAAAAGCGGGAGAAAGACCGCCCATTGTGCCCTCCCTGTAGGTTCACACAGCCCACCTCAGGTCATCTTTACATCCAGTTTGGGACATGATGCCTCATCCCAACATTGATATGGCAGCACTCCCTCTGTCTACCTTGTACAAACACATGTCACTTGCCAAGAAACACAAATCACTTGGTTCTCAAAACAGCTGAAGATAAAAATCTTTTTTTAGCAAGTAAATTAGCTAGTATCAAAGCTCTCTCTTAGAAGGGATCTATGGCACATGAATCTTCTCCAAGAGTTTAATTTAGCTCCTTTTTTTTTTTGCAATTTTTATTTTATTGGCATCATTTTAAAATTTAATTTAATTTTTTTCAGGAATAGAATTTAGTGATTCATCACTTACATATAACACCCAGTGCTCATCCCAACAGTGTCCTCCTTAATGCCCCTCACCCCTTTAGCCCTTCCCCCCACCCAACACCCTGCCAGCAACCCTCAGTTTATTCTCTGTACTTAAGAGTCTCTTATGGTTTGTCTCCCTCTCTGTTTTTATATTGTTTTTGCTTCTCTTCCCTTATATTAATCTGTTTTGTATCTTAAATTCCACATGAGTGAAATCATATGATATTTGTCTTTCTCTGACTGACTTATTTCACTTAGCATAATAGACCCTAGTTCCATCCACATTGTTGCAAATGATAAGATTTCATTCTTTTTGATTGCCGAATAATATTCTATTGTGTATATATATATATATATATATATACACACACATATACACCACATCTTCTTTATCCATTCATCAGTTGATGGACATTTGGGCTCTTTCCATACTTTGGCTATTGTTGCTAGCACTGCTATAAACATTGGGGTATATGTGCCCCTTTGAATCAGCACTCCTGTATCCTTTGGATAGATACCTAGTAGTGCAATTGCTTGGTAGTAGGTAGGGTAGTTCTATTTTTAATTTTTTGAGGAACCTCCATACTGTTTTCAGAGTGGCTGCACCAGTTTGCATTCCCACCAACAGTGCAAAATTGTTTCTCTTTCTCCACATCCTCGACGACATCTATTGTTGCCCGAGTTGTTAATTTCAGCCATTCTTCTAGGTGTGAGGTGGTATATCATTGTGGTTTTGATGTGTATTTCCCTGATGATGAGTGATGTTGAGGTTTTTTTTTTTTTTTTTTTTATGTGTCTATTATCAATCTGGATGTCTTCTTTCGAAAGGTGTCTATTCATGTCTTTTGCCCATTTCTTCACTGGGCTATTTGTTTTTTGGATGTTGACTTTGATAAGTTCTTTATAGACTTTGGATACTAACCCTTTATCTGATATGTTATTTGCAAATATCTTCTCCTATTCTGTAGGTTTTCTTTTAGTTTTGCTAATTGTTTCCTTGCTGTGCAGAAGCTTTTTATCTTGATGAGGTCCCAGTTTTGCTTTTGTTTCCCTTGCCTCTGGAGATGTGTTGAGTAAGAAGTTGCTGTGGCCCAGGTCAAAGAGGTTGTTGCCTGTTTTCTCCTCTAGGATTTTGATGGCTTTCTGTCTTATGTTTAGGACTTTCATCCATTTTTAGTTTATTTTTGTGTATGGTGTAAGAAATTGGTCCAGGTTCATTCTTCTGTATGCCGCTGTCCAGTTTTCCCAACACCATTTGGTGAAGAGACTGTCTTTATTCCATTGGATATTGTTTCCTGCTTTGTCAAAGATTAGTTGGCCATACATTTGTGCGTCCATTTCTGGGTTTTCTATTCTGTTCCATTGATCTATGTGTCTGTTCTTATGCCAGTACCATACTGTCTTGATGATTACAACTTTGTAATACAGCTTGAAGTCCAGGATTGTGATGCCTCCAGCTTTGGTTTTCATTTTCAGGATTGCTTTGGCTGTTCAGGGTCTTTTCTGGTTCCATACAAATTTTAGGATTGTTTGTTCTAGCTCTGTGAAAAATGCTGGTGTTATTTTGATAGGGATTGCACTCCATTTTTTTTTTTAAGTGCTAAGTGATCGGACAAAGTCTTGGTAGGTCCCAGTATCTGGTTTGCAAACTTAAAGCAGTCAGCCTCTGGTGGCGAGCTTTGAGAAGGTAGCATCCCAGGAAGCTGCCACTTGTCTGAATGTCAGAACATCTGCCAGGAAAATCTTACTGGGGAAATTATCACAGAAGTTGCCTATTAATACAGTGGATAGCCTAGGTCTTCTGAAGCAATGATATGTTTATATTGAGTTTACATTTTACATGTACTTACGTGGCCATTTACAATTCTCAAAGCTTATGGTGTGCCTCTAATCTCACTATACTTTGTTTGTTGGTGCCTGATTGAGGTGGACAAATCAATCGATTGGCCTACCCGACCTTCACTCCCTTCTCAGAATCAGTGTCCTCCCCACTCCCAGAAATATGGGACTTGGACAGAAACAGTAGACAGCCACGGCTGGAAGTTTTATATCTGTTATAAGTTTCATATCAATTTAGGGTCATAATTCCCATTAAGATGATTTACATTAACTCTTTAAATCTAGTATATTAGCCAACTTTCCCAGTTTACCTCATCCAAATATTTGATCAACATACCCCTTCATCCACATCGCTAATCAAAATGTTGACTAGATTTGGCTAAATATTGATGTTGACTAGGTGGTGGATTTGTTTGATGGAACATAAGATGGGCATTCAATGTGTTGTAGATCTATTTATTGTCATAGAAAGATGTCCATGGTACATTGAAAATGGAAAAAAAAATCACTTAATATTATGCATTTCTGATTCTACTGTCGTCAAAATATGTGTAGGTGTATATAAACGTAGAAAACGGTCTGGTAAGAGATGTACCAAGAAAGTCAGTGTTTACCTCTGAGTGACCAGGATACTAGTCATTTTTCATTTTCTTTTTTTTTTTTTAATTTTTTTTTTCAACGTTTTTTATTTGTTTTTGGGACAGAGAGAGACAGAGCATGAACGGGGGAGGGGCAGAGAGAGAGGGAGACACAGAATCGGAAACAGGCTCCAGGCTCCGAGCCATCAGCCCAGAGCCTGACGCGGGGCTCGAACTCACGGACCGCGAGATCGTGACCTGGCTGAAGTCGGACGCTTAACCGACTGCGCCACCCAGGCGCCCCTTCATTTTCTTTTTAACACTTGTATGTGTCTTCTGAAAAATAATTTAGTATAGATCCTTTTATAAATAGAGGAAACAACAAAAATTTTGTATGTTAAAAAATGCAAAAGAAGTAGGAGAAAGATCAAAGAGAGCCCTATGGCATATCTCTAAAGACCCTTTTCTAGATCCAGTAAAGTGGTTCTCAGACTGCTCTGCTGATCAGAATTATTGGAAGAGATTTTTTTTTTAATGTTTAATTTTGAAAAAGAGTGAGAGAGACAGAGTGTGAGCGGGAGTGAGGCAGAGAGAGAGGGAGACACAGAATCCCAAGCAGGCTCCAGGCTCTGAGTGTCAGCACAGAGCCCTACGCGGGCCTGGAAATCAAGAACCACGAGATCATGACCTGAGCGGAAGTCGGATACTTACCCGACTGAGCCACAAAGGTGCCCCTGGAGAGATTTTTTTAAAACATCTCCCTCGAGAGAATTACCAGATGATACTGCTGTTGCCAGTCCTTGGACCAGCCAGAGGACAGAGCCACTTAATTAGCTGAGAATATACCTAACTTCTCTGCCTCTTATTGGCTGTGGGACCTCAGTAAGTAACCTAAGCTTCATAAGATTTTTTTTTCTGAGCTTCAAAATGGGACATTAGCATTTATCTTAAAGGATGGTGGTGAGGCTTAAATGGAGTAAGGTACACAAGATGCCTAATCCAGTGCCCAGAATACAGGGTAGCCTAGTAAATGGTATGTTAGTCTCCCTAGCATCTAGCCCATTGTTCTCATCCTTGTTCACAAGTCATTGCTTATCACACCTCTTACCTCTTCTCCTTTTCCAACACATTTTAGGATCTTATCTGAGTCCAAGAAGAAAGCAAAGAAAGTAATGGCTTAGTATTGATGTTGCTGCCAATTTGCAGAAATCACTATTTCTAATAATCTCCATATAAAGTAATAAGACCTTGATAAATAACTTATGTTTTAATCTATTTGTTTAAAATGCTTCCCCCCCCCCCAATGACTTTTGCATTACTGAAATCCCCCTTGCATTCTGGTAAGCCTGGAAGTTAATTCAAGAAATATTAGCAGTTGTGCATAAAGCAACATGTAACCTTCGTTGCCCAAAGAACTTAAAGACAGGTACAAAAAACTAAACAGCAAATTATCACTTTTGCGCATCATGACGTTTTCGTGGAATTTTTATCATATTAATGTCCTACCTGATGAGGAGAGTGTGAAACAGCCTACTTAAAAAAAAAAAAAAAGAAAACCTTTTCAATTAGAGCAGGATATTTTAAAAGCAATTCTTAGGAGAGTTCCAATTCCTATAGCATATGGTTCAAACTACCTCAGAAGGGCTGAGATCAAAGAGATCTAGCCTGGAAGAGGCCACTGAGCTGGGAAGGTGACTCATTTGGTCTGGGAACCCCACACCCAAGTTTCAGTCTTTGAGGCATTGTTCTTAGAGTAGCAAGTGTGGCTGTTCCTCAGGGGAGATTAACTGAGATGGTACACAGCCACATTCCTTGTCTTCTCCTATGTATGCCCCCAGGGTGGGCGGCTTGTGTGAGCAATGGAAAATTCCTTTGACCCAGAGCTGGGGTTTAGAAGGGTCATGCCATGCGCTATATCTTTCCAAAGATGACTTTCTTTAGAGTCCAGGATTCCTTCAGTGGTCCATAATGTCCCAGTCTTGAGGGGACTCCTGGAAGAGTGCTTGGAATCATTATTTTCCATGCAGAATACTGGTCATGCCTTGTAAAAGTCAAGATAAAGTCCTTCTATTAGTTCTCCTGGTTTTACCTCTTTTTTTCTTAAAAATAGAATCATCCTACCTGAACATGTTATTTCTTGAACATATTGTTTCAAATGATTTTAACAAATGTAAATATAATTTATGGTTACAGGTGTGTCATGAATTGTTTAAATTTAAAATATCATCTATAGTTATCTATGCAATATGATCATTTGTAATTCACATGACAATGATTAGCAAAAAGATAAAATTGTTGTGTGCAAGGTCAGTTGACTAAACAATTTTGGGACTTGAAATTTGTTTTGGTTGTACTTGTATCATCATTATTATTTTAATGCTGATCCTTTTTCTTCCTGTCTTTTGATTTATGGTCTGTGGCCATTAGATGGCACTGTGCATTTCAAACATGAAGCCTGCGCAATTCTTTTTTTTTTAATTTTTTTTTTTTCAACGTCTTTTATTTATTTTTGGGACAGAGAGAGACAGAGCATGAATGGGGGAGGGGCAGAGAGAGAGGGAGACACAGAATCGGAAACAGGCTCCAGGCTCCGAGCCATCAGCCCAGAGCCTGACGCGGGGCTCGAACTCACGGACGGCGAGATCGTGACCTGGCTGAAGTCGGACGCTTAACCGACTGCGCCACCCAGGCGCCCCAAAGCCTGCGCAATTCTAATGCTGGGCGGTGCCGAAGAAAGTAATATGCATTACTTAAGATTGCCACCTTTTTGTTTCAGTGATGGTAGAAACATTTTATTTTTTTCACATAAAATTTTTCAGTATTATAGTTTATTAAGCAGACATCTAGAACATAATCCCTCAGCCCCATATGAAACTTGCCTTGCATAAAGAAAATGTTCCTTCCCATGAACCAGAAGAGTAATGCCTCTCAGACTTAGATTTTGGTGTGGGGTTCCTGAGTCACATGAGATAATACAACTCCTTGGTCTCCCCTCAGAGCAGCTGCTTGCTGCTGATTTTCTAATAATGTTGATGAACTTTAATTAGTGTGGCCATATTCTCATTTGGAAGTCTTTATCAACGGAAGTATTTACTTACTAATAGGATGCAAATTCATTTACAAATATTTGAAATGCTAAACTCAACTCTGGAAAGGAATAAAATTAATTGGCTTTCTTAGAATTGATAGATCAACCCCAGAACTGGCTTTATTACTCTCTTTGTTAACCAGCTAAGGGAAGATGACGGTACAGAAGTTTTATCCCAGACTTCGTCTCCTGCATACTCTGCTGCCCTAGCAGAATTCTTGTTCCCCTCCCCTCCAACCTTCCCACCCCTGCACACCCCAGTCCCTCCAGACCTCTGCCCTGGCCTTCTGTGCTCTCCTCCCTGAGCTCTCCTCACAGCCTCACCTATGCCCAGGACTCCGGGTACCTTTTTGATGGTGATGTTTCCCAGTCTGTATCTTCAGCCCATGTGTCAACTTCTTCCACTCAGATATCTTCAGGCACATTTAAACATTTTTAACAACTTTTGAAACCTTTTAAAAACCCATCTGAAATGGAACTCACCATGCCCACCTCCACACCAGTATTTTCTCTATGAGGAATGGACACCTGCATCTACAGTTACCCCATGCAGAGATCTGAGTCAGGCTTAACCCTTTCTTGCTACCATCCCCCATATCCAATCTATTTCCATGCCTGCCAGTCCTTGACATTCAGTCTGTGACTATCTTGGTCATGGTTGGACCATCTCTCATTTGGATAATGATCAGTTAACTTTCCCCTGGTCTTGGTCCCTCTTGACCCATTTTTTTACATGACAGCCAGAGTGATCCTTGTACAATGTGGATACCACCATGTCTGGCTTCTGCTTGAAACCCCTTTTATCTCTCTCAAGACAGATCCAAACTCCTTAATATGAACAAAAGCCCCTGGGCCCTTCCTCCTTTCTGGCTTTATCTCTTCTGCCTCAAAACTCTGTACTCTGTCCTTAGACATACCTTTCTCCAGTCTCCAGCCTCTGCACAGAGTCCTCTCTGTTTGCAATTCTTTTCTCTCCACCCCTATCACCTGGATATTCCTACTGGAATACGTTTAGATGTCACTGCCTTTGGGAAGGGACCCCTCCCCACTGCTTCTCCAAATAGGATGGGCTGTCCTGCTTCCAACAGCCATTATCACGCTGTGTGCTGTTAGTCTGTCTACCCCTCAGACGGTAGTAAACAAATGTATCTTACTCGCTATTATATCTCCGCCATCCAACACAATACTATACTGTAAAGTGTAGTAGGTGCTCAATAAATGTCCTTTGAATAAATGAACGAAGACCTGGTCACTTCTACTCATCATTTATGCCCCAGATCGGTTGTCTTCCCAGCTCTGATAGTGTATATAAAAGGAACAGGTTTTCTTGCTTCCGAATATCATGCATCACATCAAGACAGAATAAAGTTCTCACCTGATTTGGGGGTTTAGTCCTAGTTTTGTTTTTATGGCTATTGCCTTCGACTTTAGTTTTTTAAAGATTTAGTTTACTTAGAACCCTGAGGTTTAAAGACATCCAACATAAACTTGGTGAAAATTATCCATGCGATGAGTAACCATGAAAATAACTCACTAATTATGATTACTTAAACAGGTTAATTAATCATACAATTAACAAGATGGGTGTTAAGCCCCAGAATGTCTGATGGAGGTTGTAACTTTCAGATGTGTGTAAGGAATGTGTGTGTCCTGACTCCTGTTTCCTTCCCTTAACCATTCTGTGTACTCACTTCCTCAGAGGAAGAGAGGGGTTTATTCATTACATAGTAACACAAAATACTTCTAGAGCACATATTGTGTGTCAGACACTGCTGTATCCATTTTGCATGTGTTAACTCATTTCATCCTCAAAATAACAAACATTAAGTGTTATCATTCCTAGTTCAGAAATGTAAAGACTGAGGCACAGAAAGGGCTAGTAACTTGTTCAGGGATGAACAGAGGAGCCAGGATTTGGACCCAGACAATTTGGCTCTAGATCTTGACCAGTTATCCACTATATCATAGAGAAAACTTGACAGGGAAATACATTTGTTGATTCTTTTAGTGGAGAATACTAGCAGCCATTTAATAAAACGTAAGCGTGCAGACCTGTTTTAATATGTAGATACCTGTGACTGAAAGGGCAGTGCCATTGCCAAAACCTTCCTCCTCCTCTGCCTCAGGCCACAGTATTCCTGGCCCAAAATCTTGCAGGAAGCCTTGCAACCTTTTGCCTTTCAGGTTTTCAATCCTATTTTTCTCTCTCATCTCCTGACACCTTTTCTGGAGGCAAGCAAAGCCTTGCTCAGGTCTCCACAAACTGAGAGCCTTCATTCTTGCTTTTCTGGACCATATATCTCTATCTGCTATTTTCCTTCCAGCCTACTGATGCTAATTTAGAGAACTGCTAAGCTTTACAAGATCTCTTGCTAAACATTATTTATTGTGTATAGTAGCATACCACACATCTTTTACCTGAGTTCATGTTTGAGTTTACCTAAGACTTCATATTGACCTAAAATCAAACTAGAGCCCTGAAATCACAACACAGCTGTAGATGTTGACAAAGTGCATTGTTATCTGACATAAATAAGTATGATCATGTATATTTATGCACTACTAGAATGACCATTTTAAAATCGATGTTTCAAAGAATCAATAACATTTGTGATAAAGTTTGGATACTACCCAACCTTTGGGAAAGTGATTTAGAAAGACCTCCGTCCTGTATGTTAAGTTTTTCTTCCTCTTATAATGCTGTGAGGCAGATGTACACTGTGGGGGCAAGGAAGCAGAGAAGGAGAGCTTATGTCCTCTTTGTAGTTCCAGAAAGACTACATTGAAGAAGGGTCACAAGCTGCATCTGGAAGGTTGAATTAGCATAGTTATTATCATCATCGCAGAAAGAAATATGCTAGGGTTTGACCTTCAGAGGTAAGAAACATTTTTCAAATAAGGTTACAGGATAATTTTGGCATTATGCTGTCTAACACATCTCATGGAAATTTTTGCTTCAATTCTATTTAAAATTTAAAATTTAAAACTTCAGAATGTTTCATGTTTTATATGTCCATGTCATAGTTTTGGGGATGCCACTTATTTATTTTTAATTGAGGTAAAATGTACACACAGTGAAATGTATACATGTTACATCCAATGTAACATGTGGTACATCCAATGTACAATGATACATCCTTGTAACCAGCACGGAAAGTTTATATGGACTTTTCTGTTGTTCTAGAAAGTTCCATCAGGCCTCTTCCATCCTCCACAGACAATCACTAATCTGTTTTTTACCACAACAGGGGTTTGACTGTTCTGTTTCTTTAACAGAAATAGGGCTATTCAGATCTTCTACTGTGTTAATTTCTTCTTGTGTCAGTTTTTATGCGTTGTGTTTTTTCAAGAAATTTGTCTAGTTCATTTAAGCTGTTGAACTTATTGGCATAATGTTTTGCATAATATTCTCTTATTTTCCTATTAATATCTATATGATCTGTAGTGAGGTTCCCTTTTTATTCCTATATTGGTAATTTGTGTGCATTTTTTTCTTTAGTGGTCTTGCTAGAGGATTAGAAATTTTATTACTTTTTCAAAAAACCAACTTTTGGCTTTATTAATTTTTCTCCATTTTTCTGTTTTCTATTTTGTTGGTTTGTAGTTCCAGAAAGCTCTTAAGTATTTCTTTTCTGCAACTTATTTTGGGTTTAAAATTTTTTTTAATTTTTTTTTTTTAACGTTTATTTATTTTTGAGACAGAGAGAGACACAGCATGAACGGAGGAGGGGCAGAGAGAGGGAGACACAGAATCGGAAGCAGGCTCCAGGCTCTGAGCCATCAGCCCAGAGCCCGACGCGGGGCTCGAACTCACAGACCGCGAGATCGTGACCTGAGCTGAAGTCGGACGCTTAACCGACTGAGCCACCCAGGCGCCCTGGGTTTAAATTTTTTTTTAATGTTTATTCATTTTTGAGAGAGACAGAGTACGAGTGGGGGAGGGGCAGAAAAAGAGAGAGAGAGAGACACAGAATCCAAAACAGGCTCCAGGCTCTGAGCTGTCAGCACAGAGCCCAATGTGGGGCTCCAACTCATGAACTGTGAGATCATGTCCTGAGTTGAAGTCAGACATTTAACTGACTGAGCCACCCAGGTACCCCTATTTATTTTGGGTTTAATTTGTTCTTTCTCTACAGCTTTATAAAATACTTTCTCCAATAAAAATATAAATATTTAAAATTTTTTCTAAATACCACTTTAGCTGTATCCCACAACTTTTGACATTTTTGTTTTTATTATAATTCAGATTAAAGTATTTTCTAAATTCCCTGTGATTTTTCTTTGACTCATAAGTTATTTATAATTACGTTCTGTGGACCTGTCTATAAGTGTGTTTCTGGAAGAAATTAGTACTTGAATTGGTGGACTGAGTAAAGCAGATACCCTCACACACACCCACACCCTTCCCTGCCTGCAATGTGAGTTGGTATCATCCAATCTCTTGACAGCCTGAATAGAACAAAAAAGCGGAGGAAGGTTGAATACACTGTCTGCCTGACCACTTGAGCTGGGGTATCAATCTCTTCTGCCCTCCTGGTTCTTAGGCCTTCAAATTTGGACTCTCTGGGTTTCAGGGCTTTGAAGGACACCACTGGCTTTCTAGGTCTCTAGCTTACAGACAGCAGATTGTGGGACTTATCAGCCTCTGTAATCACATGAACCAATACCTCATGCTAAATTATCTATCTATCTATCTATCATCTATCATCTACCTATCTATCATCTATCCTAGTGGTTCAGTTTCTTTGGAGAATTTGACTAATAAAATGACTATTCCATATACATTTGAAACCAATGTGTATTCTGCAGATGCTGGGTGAGATATTTGATAAATGTCAGATCAAGTTGGTTGATAATATTTGAATCATTGTTTTGTTTAGTTCTTCTATCAGTTACAGAGAGGGGAGTTAAGATCTTCAACTATGATGAGAGATTTATGCATTTGTCCTATTAATTCTCATTTTTGCTTCTCATACTTGAAACTTTTTAGTTACACAGACCTTTAGAATTTTAAATCATCATTATGAAATGATGATTTATAATTAAGAAATGTTACTCTTGACTTGAATTACTCTTGAATTCTCCTCGACTTGAAGTTTACTTTGCATGATGATATCAACACCAACTTTCTTAGGTTTGCTTGGTCTATCTTTTCCTCCTCCTTTTACTTGCAACTTATTTGGGTCTTTAACATCTTGTGCAGATAACATATAGTTAAATCTTGCTTTTTGTTCATCTTTGCAATCTCTTCCTTTTCATTGAATTGTTCAGTTCATTTTTACTAAATATAATCATTGATATGGTTAGATTTAAGTTTGTTTTTTACTTGTCCTGGTTTTTTTTTTTTTTTTGCTTATCTTCTCCTTTTTCTGTCTTTGTTTTGGTTAAGAAAATATTTTTAGAACTCAATTGAATTCTACTGTTCATTTTAAGTTATACATCTGTGCAGATTTGTTGTTATTGTTGTTTGAATTTTCTAACTAAACTTTTTTCAGTTATGGAAGTATTCCATATATGCTTTTCCAATATGGGAGTCCTGGCTACATGTGATTATTAAGGCCTTGAGATGTGGCTAATATAACTGAGGAACCAAATTTTATGTTAAGTTTAATTTTAATTAATTTAAGTTTAAATTTAGTCACTTTTGGTCAGAGGATACTATATTGGACAGCACATCCTTATCAGTCTACTTAGATTTATACTGTACAATTTCATGTACACTATAAGAACCTTAGAACAGTATAATTTTATTAACTCTCCATCCTTTTTGTTATTGTTGTCATATATTTTATTTGTACATGAGTTAAAAGCCCCACAATATATTTGTCTTTAAATAGTCTTGTCTTTTAATTACAAGAAGAAAAAAAAAAAGATAGTTTTTCATACATCCATATCTATTTGCCATTTCTGGTGCTTTTTTTCCTGTAATAGTGTATATTCTGGTGCTTCCTTCCTGTAGTTTAGGTTTCCCCTTGTATCATTTCCCATCATCCTAAAAACTCTTCTATTAGAATTTTTTTAGTTTTCAGTGAAATATTACTGCGTTAATTTATCTGAAAATGTCTTTTTTGTTTTCATTAAAAAATGTTTATATATTTTGAGAGAGAGAGGGAGAACGTGTATCCACATGAGTAGGGGAGGGGCAGAGAGAGAGGGAGAGGGAGAATCCCAAGCAGGCTCCACACCATCAGTGCAGAGCCCAATGTGGGGCTCAATCTCATGAACTATGAGATCATGCCCTGAGCCGAAATCAAGAGTCGGAAGCTTAACTGACTTAACCACCCAGATGCCCCTGTTCACATTTTTGAAAGATATTTTTACTGTATATAGAATTCTGGGTTGACCACTTCTTTCATCAGACTTTCCATTTCTTTTGGTCTTCCTTGTTTCTGATAGAGAAGTCAACTGTCACTTCTAGCATTGTCCCCTGCATGTAATTGACTTTTTTCTGTTTTCAACATTTATTCTTTACTTTGTTGTCAGCCTTTTGACTATGATATACCTAGGTGTGATTTTTTAAAAAAATTTATTCTGCCTAGAGTTTGTTGATTCTTTAATCAATAGGCTGATGTTTTCCACCAAAATAGAGGCATTTTCAGCCATTGTTTCTTCAAATTCTATTCTACCCCAATCTTTCTTTCCTCTCTCCCAACTAGGACTCCAAATATATATATATATATTTATGTAATTTCAGAAGTTTACTTTCTATTTTTAATATATTCATTTGGTTTATTTCTTTGCTTCTACTCCCCATCTGTTTACTCAATATATTCTTCTTTTCCTGTGCATCCTTAAATATCTTTATATGAGCCATTTTAAGAACATCTGTTAATTCCAATATTTGGGACATTTGGGATTCTGCTTCTATTGACTGCTTCTTTTCTTGGTTATGGTTCACATTTCCTGCTTCTTCACATGCCCAATATTTTAAAAATTATTTTTGAATGTTGTTATCAGGAGTTATAGAGAGTCTGGATTATTTTATTTTCCTTCAATAAGTGTTGAGCTTTCTTCTCTAAAGCTGTTAAATTACTGGCAAGTCCTCTTGATCTTGTTAGGCTTTGTTTTATTGTTTGTTTAGGGCAGTTCTATATTGATTTTGTCCTAAGTCTTGGGGAATGGCCCTTTTTCTGGAACATGGTACTTACTCCTGAGGTGTGGCCTCTTTGGAGTTTCAGTTGAATACGGGAGGTGTTTAGTAAGGTCTCTCCACTTAGGCTGGACCAATATTCTTATGTTTCCTGCACTGCATAGTCTGTGATGTCTTGGCCCAGCTCTTTTACTTGCAGCATCCATTCTCTGCTAGGCCTCATGAAGTCTCATCCTGCACTTGGCTGCAGGGGAAAACTCATGAAGTCCATTGCCCTCTTCCTCTGCACAGCTCATTTCTCTATGCTATCCTGCTTTAAAAATTCCAGGGACCACAGCCATTCTATGTGTACTTCTTCAGCTCAGCAAGACTTCCATATTCCCTTGGATTCTACTTCCTTTTAGTCCAGTTGGTATCTCTAGGCAGAAAGTTGAAGAAGACGTGGGGCTCTCTTTGTGTTCCTCTCCTCTTAAGGATCACAATCCTGCATGTTTATTGTCAAATGCCTGGAATTGGTTACCTTAGAAATTTATAACCGTTTTCAGCGGGAGGGCAAGTTTACTACCTGTCACTGTATACCACCAAAAGTGGACGTCCTTCTATGTATGTTTTGGTGCACTATGTACCCCTTAATAAAGTGCTAAAACAAAAAATCACTTTTCTTTTTTTATTTAAAGATTCTTGCATCATTTCTGTGTCAGAGCACTGTTCTTGATGATTATATGTATTTTACTCTAACCACAATAATCTTGTCTGTTGAAGTCATTTAAATTATTATAATTAACATTTCTAAATCACAATGATTAATAAGTAGCATTACTCATTACAGTGTTTGTCAAAGATTGAAAAGACATTTTTCAAGAGTTTGAAACAAAATTTGGGTAGGGGCACCCGGTGGCTCGGTCAGTTGAGCATCCAACTCTTGATTTCCGTTCAGGTCATGATCCCAGGGTCATGGGATTGAGCCCTGCATCGGGCACACTCAGTGTGGAGCCTGCTTAAGAGTCTCTGTCTCTGTCTCTCTCTCTCTCTCTCTGCCCCTCTCCCCCATTTGCACTCTATCTCTAAAATTTAAAAAAAAAAATTTAATGGGGTAGAACAAAGTATACCCTAATATCCTTCTATTTTAAAAAGTGGGATGCAATAAAATTATAAGACAATAAAATGATCCATATAAACTCTGTTGTCCACTCGTAGAAAATGTTTATAATTTTCTTTAAAACTCCAAAATAACTTTTTCACTGGCTATAATTTAACTGGCATATCACAGGAAAATGCCAAAAACAAATTTGCCTGACATTGTATTCCTAAGAAAACTGGTATAAATCCTTGACTGTACCATAATTTATGTTTTACTTTATTGTTGAACAAAACATATCAAAGCAATATAAATGGTACTGCTGTTTATATAAATCCATTAGAGATAAGGCCTGTTGAGTCAGTAATGTACTTGAGACTAGAACCTGTTGTGGGGAGCTCTGGTCCCATATTCTGAAGACCCAGGGAATTGTAATAAACTATCTGGAAAATGCCCTATTTCTGGTTCTGACTCCTCATCTGTAAAATAAAGTTTTGGTCTAGAGTTGTCTAGCATGCCTTCCAGATCAAAGGATCCATTCTTTCTATGTTCTTATTTTTACTTTCTGACCCATCTTCTTGTTACAGTGCTGTATTTTTGTCTTTAATCTTAAAACATTCTTTCCATACATTTTCATTTCAAAGTAATGATGGCCATATTTCAGGGTGGTTATAACAATCATCGGATAATTACAAATGGGAAGAAAAAACAAACATGTGGCTAAGTGCCAGATGATTTTAAAACTTAAAAACTGTAACAATTACCCCATAAATATAATGCACTGAATCTCTGATTGCTATTACAAAAATGGACCCAAATTAAGAGAAGTAACTTAGCATTTACATGGAAAGATAGACTCTGGAATGATATCACTGCCTGCCATCAGTAATCTTAAACTGAGTCCAAGTTTTTAAAGTCATTTCCTAACTAATGTTAACAAGCACAGGTGTTTCCTGATTTCAGTTGTTCAGACTCTTAGAAAAAATGAGTAACTCAGGGAAATGTGTAAAATTCCTTTGTTGGCTTCCTTTCTCCTGTATCAAGCCTAAGTTTCATCTGAGTCCATTATGTGGTTTTTGTATTTCCAAACCCACTGAGCCCATAAGCTTATTCTCTCCCTTTCTATTTGTTATACTCAACCAGATCTCTCTTTTGTTTTCTTGCTATTGGTGTTATTTTTTCAAGTTTTCTGTCATCTTTAGAATCTCAATTTGAGTGATTCTATTTGAAGGGAATGTGTCAAATATCTGTTGGAAGAGTCTTTGTGTGTGTGTGGGGCGGGGGGGGGGGCAGGGTGGAGCCCCTGTATGATCTTGAGCACCAGTGTCTCACTTCCTGCTGCCCCCTACAGGGGCAGAGTGTGAGGCAGCCAGAATGAGGTGGGGGGAGGGGAGAGTGAACAGCCATGTGGGACAGAACTGATAACATTTATATAACGTTGTAGGACTTTGCAGTGTGCTTTAAAGTTGGTTTCTCATTTACTTGTGTACGCTGTGTGACTTGTCTGGGCTCATCTAATAGTTTTGGAAGTTGAAGACCTGTCTTTGAGTGTTATTGTCTCTCATGCATAGGGTTCTTAAACCTGAGTGCAGAAGAACTAGCTGGGCTTGTTAAACTTTGTCAAAAGGGGCCAATTGGGGGTCTTCCGACTCCGACTCCACCCAAGAGCTCATGACCAGATTGCCTGAATTGCCTGCTACACTAGTTGGCTTCTAGAGTTAAAATTATGTGACCGCACAGTGGGACTTTATGAAATTGGGATTAAAAATAAACGGTACCTTGATTTACTACCAAGTGTTTGCCTGATTTGATCTTCTAGTATCTAGAGTAAACATTTCCCAGCTTTCTGTGTGCAAAACAAATGCCTGGATTCAGAGTCCTAAAAAGGGAGAAAGGGAAAGAATTTGAAGGATTTTAATGTAGGAATATGTCTTGACGAGTTATGTAGAAAGTTAAATTTTTGTCCTTGTACGAGAAAGATGACTGGGGCTGATGTGAAGATTTTATACTTCATCATCAAGATTTCAAGGACAAGAGGACTTTTTTTATGCCTCCTTATTATGAACTATAAACTCTTAGGAACAGGGGCCAAACTGCGTTTTCATTTCCAAGAACCAGAAAACGTTCAAATTTCGGCGGAAAGATGACAGGAAATGATTACAGTTTTCAAATGGTTGAAGTCAACCTTATCTGTGATTTGGTGTGTAGTTTTTTAATATTAGCTAAAAATCTTTTATTAAGTTGCTAAACTTTTCATTACAGAAAAATCACAATGAATGAATGTATTCATTTCAATAAATGAAAAGAAGAAAAAGCCACCGATAATAATAAACATTTGTAAAGTTGCTTTGCTTTGTGCCAGGTGCTGTTCCAAGTGCCTTACAAATAATAACTTCTATAAAACTCACAGCGACCCTCTTTACAGATGGGAAAACTGAGGCACAATAATGTAGGTAGAGCCCAAAGTCTCACAGCTAAAGGAGATCGAATTTCGGTGATGGCAGGGAGGATTCAGGTGGAGGCAGTCTGGCTCCAGAACACCATTTCCAACCTCTACACTAGCCAGACTCCGTGTTATTATCTACGACCAGGGATAACCACCATTCACGTTTCAGGGTATCTTGTTCCAAATTTACACCCACACAACATACACCAAATAGGATCTTGCTAAGTTACAGTTTGATAGCTTGCTTTCTTCACTAACAATGTGTTGTGAAAATCTATAATGCCCACTATACTAAATAGTCATGGCTACATTCTGGTAAAATAGTCTGTTTAAAGAAAGGCTCCCCTGCCCCTCCCCCAACCCTGTGCACAGCTCTGAAAAAACATAACCAAGATGGCCTGATTGACCTTCCTATTATTATCATTTAAATTGATGAAATCCATTTTGTATATTAAATTTTATCACTAGGAAACTATGCAATTCATAGGCTGAAAGAATGTGTAGAGGGTTTTACAAATGACCTAAAGTCAATTCCAGAAGACTTTGGAAAATCTGCGTATGAAGCCCAATGACCAGAATGGATTTACTGATTAGATGGTCACTGAGGAACCAGAGAATGCCATCAACAGCATGGAGAAAACCCAGTGAAGGGTAAGAGAAAGATGCTATTAGAGCAAGATTATCATTTTCCTTTCACAGGTTTCTTACACAAACCATAAAATCTAATAACTCAGTCACTACTTGTAGTTAATAACCACTTGGCTTATTAATGGACTAGAACTAAATGAGAAAAGTTAATGAAACACACTATTAGCTATATTAAGGATGGGTTTGAGAGCAAGTCATTACCATTGTAAACCATACCCACTTGCTTCTATCACTGGTGCTTTTTAAAAATATTAAAACAAGAAGAAAAATATTAAAAATGAAGAGTTTTAGTAAGTTCTGCATTCAGAATTAAGGAATTTTAAACTAGTTTGAAAAGATACTTTTGCCTTATTTAGTGACATGTTAGTTGAGGTTGTTACTACAGAAGTGGATACAAAGAAATGCTTGAGGTGACTGTCATTAGTCTTAGATTCTATAAACTATCTCTTATTGTATATGAGGTGTGTCTTTTTTTTTAATCCACAAACTTATAATTCAGGCTGAGGACATTTATGAACCTGCTTCTTGACAGAATGACTATAAGGTTGTCCAGGGTTCCACACTACTACTAAGAAATGTACTTAGGTGATGTAAAAGATTTTAAATGAAAGTACAATGAAACCTTGGATTGCAAGAAACCTGTTCCGCCAGTATTCTGCAGGAAGAGCAAACATTTCTAATAAATTTTAACTTGATAAACTAGTGATGTCTTGCAATACAAGTAGTACATGATGCCAGATGTCACATGATCACAACTGAGCCAATGATTCTTCTCTCTCTCTCTTGCTGAGGGATTGTGGGTGATTGTCTTCCATGCTTGATGCTCGGTCTCAGGCTCTGGTGTTTGGCAGAAATCAGTGAGTTTTCAGAACCTTGGAAGGTGCCCACAACTGGCACTGGTATATTTCTTGTCACTTCGAAACACCTATGGACAGTCCTTTGCTTTTCCATACGAGAATGCTTTGCTTCATTCTAGGTCATTGGAAATGTTCCTTGTTAAAGTTGCACGAAAAGAAAGATTCCATTGAGCCAATAGATAGCAGTGATTCTGTTAGTGATAGTGAAAGTCGTCCTACACAATAACCTTCCTCTCACACCACCCACGAAGGTTTCCGAAGGTTAGTGCAGGTTAATTTGTTTCTTTTTCTTTATATTTTGTATTTTATTTATTATTTTGTATTATATTACAGTATTGTAATCATTTTTATGTGAATATTTTAGGATTGTGGAACGAATCATCTGAATTTCCATTATTTCTTATGGGGAAATTTGCTTGCGCTTTGGATTACAAGCATGTTTCTGGAACGAATTATGCTCACAAACCAAGGTTTTACTACTGTGTTCTAATATGGGTAGATTTCAGTAGGTGTGCTATGTCAAAAAAGAAAACAGTCATGGGAGAGTTTGGGTTTGTTCTCTTTACATGCATACAATATTTAACTTCATTCAATTTTCCTGTTAGAAAACAATGGCAGAAATGTTTTATGGAGTCATCTCTCTTGATCACAAGGCTCTGTCTAGGCAGTTGTCAGTAGAAAGTGTTATCAACTTGACTGCTTTTTATGAGGGTATTACTTTTACATTTGCTTGTCTGTGCTGACCTCAATCCCTGGACTCTGTCTTACTTAAGTGGGCTTTTGAGGCAAATAATAATTTAAGGCTCTTCTTTTGAGGAAGGGTGAGAAGCTCTGCCCATCCACTCTGTCTGCCCTTTTAGGACTTCTCCCCTTCAGACTTCCTTTCCCTCATTTCCTCTTTCATTGTAAGCTGCTGATCCACTGACACACTAATTGGTGCATCAGTAGCCTTTGGCTCACTTATCCCACACCCCTTCTACCTCCTGATTTTGCTTCTGTTTCTTCCTGTAGGTCATTGAAGATCTTCCCTTAATCCTGGTGTTCAGAAACCTCACAATGATGTGTTAGGTGTAGGCCTTCTTTTAACTCATTCTGCCTAATATATTGTGTCCTTTTCAGTAGGAGACTAGTGTCCTTCTTCCATTCTGAGAAATGTTCCCATCTTTGTGAAATATCTTACCTTTTTCTGTTCTTTTTAGAACACCTTTGAGTAGTGGGTGGCCCCACTATTTATATGTACCTTTGCATATTTAGAAATGGATAAGGAACAATACTGCTCTCTTGCCCTGCATACCACTTTCTCCTGCCCACTGAGAATCTCGATCTTCCCCCTTGTTTCTCAGGGTACCATGGTAGTTTTCAATCCTACTCTTCATTACAACCCCTCTGGGATGGGGCTTAGGCACGCCTTTAAAGAAATGGGTCAGATCTCAGGTCTACCATGTATGAACTATGTTCCAATTCATTTAACCTTTCTGGCTCTCAGTTTCCTTATCTGTAAAATAGAGATAATAGCACTTACTTCATATGGTTGTCAGGAGGATCATATGAAATAATGCTTGTCAAGTGGCTTGTTACAAGCTGGTGGATGCTCAATAAAGACAGTATGACAGACAAAGTAACAGTTGAAATGTAGCACGTGCTTGGCAATGTATCAAATCCTTCATGTGAATCACTCTATCTTCAGAGCCTGTTTAGACAAGTATGTTTATTATTCGTTTGTGAGTCCACCAGGTAAGAACTGTTTTAATTTATTTGTGCTGCATTCTTTACCTTGTGGTATACATATTTTATGTACTTCGTAGCACATTTATGCTTCTTACTCTACATTTTAAAATGTTATTTACTATTTTTCAATGTTGTTTATCATGTGTCATGTTAATAACTATTCCATTAGGTTGCTTTCTGTAATTGACTTAGTCATTCTACTAGTGTCGGACCTCCGTAGGCAAAGAACAGGTTTCTTCGAAGCTTTTGATGTGTCCTGTCAAACTGCCCTTCAAAGGTTGTGCCGTTTTGGAGTAACATGGGATAGTTTTTGACGTAGCTGTTTTAATCTCTAAATTCTCTAATTCTAATTCTGCTCATGCATACATGAGCAGGGGAGAGGCAGAGGGAAAGAGAGAGTCCCAAGCAGGTTTCACACTCAGTGCGTAGCCCCATGTGGGGCTTGATACCATGACCACGAGATCATGACTTGAGCCAAAATCAAGAATCAGACACTTAACCTACTGAACCACCCAGGCACCCTCTTATTCTATTTATTATTATTATCATTATTTTTTAATGTTTATTTTTGAGAGAGAGAGAGAGAGAGAGAGAGAGAGAACAGTGGGGGAGGGGCAGAGAGAGAGAGAGAGGGAGACAGAATCTGATGTAGGCTCCAGGCTCTGAGCTGTCAGCACAGAGCCTGATGCAGGGCTCCAACCCACAAACCGTGAGATCATGACCTGAGTCGAAATCGGACGCTCAACCAACTGAACCACTCAGGTGCCCCTCTCTAATTCTACTTTAAAGTGGAATGGAGCTTGTGTGAAGTGTTCCTTAAGAAATTAGAAAAATGGCAGTAATTCAGTCAATCAAGCAAATAACCAAAAAGCATTTATATATTGTATTAGGAATTGTATAGAAGTCCAAAGTTAAGAGTGTGACTAAAATTGTAATAGTGATAAAGAAAAAAAAACCCCAAAGAAACCTCTGGTCTGTAACAGGACCTATAATACTGAGTTTCAAGTAGTCGGTACAATTATGCAAATTATTACATTGTGTTACAAGCTGCTAGTCGTGTGTGTGTGTGTGTGTGTGTGTGTGTGTGTGCATAAATAGAGAGGGGACTTCTTGTCCCTTGCCTTCCTTGAAAGTCAGGACCAGCTCTGGATAAAAGCTGTTACACAGGTGAGGTTTATACTGGCAGACAGCCCCTTCCCACAGGGACTTTGCACTGTGTGCTGTGTACTACCTGTGGAGTGTCTCCCCCAGGAGCCACCAAAGGACACATGACATAGGCTGGGGACATTCAGAGTCTTCCCCAGATTGATTTAAGGAGGTGGATAGAGAAAAATCCTCTTTCCACTGGGGCCGTGAAGCTGGAAATCTGGGCAGCAGGGGCTCCTGGTGGCCATTTCTCCTGACTGCAGAGAGGCAATTTTGGACAGCAGGCTGAAAGCCACAAACATAGATGTTTGTTTCTAAACTAATTCCCACTTCTTCACCCGTGTCTCAGATGGCATTCTGTCCTGCAGTCTCCGAAAGGCACAGTCTCTCTCCTCTCTTGTGTTGCTCCCCCCCACTAACAACCCCTCTGCCCAGCGGTCCTGTCTTCCTCCTCAGCTCTCACTCTTTTCCTCATTCCAGCCAAACCTTTTGAAAGAGTGTCTACACTCATTCTCTCCACTCATTCTCTCCACTTCCTTATTTTTCGCCTCAAGCTACTCCAAATGGGCTTCAGCCCCCATCCCTCTACAGAAACAGCTCAAAGATCACTGAGGATGTCCATTGCCATCTCTACGTGGCCACTTTTAGTCCTTGTTTACTTAATCTCTTGGTGTCATTCGGCCTAGCCCACCAATTCTTTCTTGAAAACCCTTTGATTGTTTTTCACGATACCTGGATATTACATCGTCCTGGTTTTTCTCTTATGTCCCTGCTGCTGCTCTGAACCCCCTTGTCTGCCTCTCCTCCATCTATACACGTTGGAGTTTCTGGAGGGGTCTATTGTAGGTCCCTTTCTTTCCTCATACTACACTCTACTCCCATCTTTTCTCCATAGATGTTATCCACAATTCTGGCTTTTTTTTTTTTTAATTTTTTTTTAACGTTTATTTATTTTTGAGACAGAGAGAGACAGAGCATGAACAGGGGAGGGGCAGAGAGAGAGGGAGACACAGAATCTGAAACAGGCTCCAGGCTCTGAGCTGTCAGCACAGAGCCCTATGCGGGGCTTAAACTCACGGACCGTGAGATCATGACCTGAGCCGAAGTCGGACGCTTAACCGACCAAGCCACCCAGGCGCCCCCACAATTCAGGCTTTGATTGCAGATCTACATACCAAGGGCTGCTCACTTTAGGTCTTTAGCTCAGACTGCATCTCTGAGCTTCACAAGCAGGCAGCTGAGTGCCCACTTCAGATTTCAACTCAAATGTATCGGGATGTATCAAACCTGGCATGTTTCAAATTGAACTGTCTCTCCACAAATGTGCTCTTTCTCTGGTGTTTCCTACTCACCAATGGCTCCCCGGTCTGTACGGACACCTTCCTCTTCCTCATTCCCTCCCTTCTGTCCGTCACCAAGGCATGGCCATTTCACCTCTCAAACACCCCTCACATCCATCTCCACCTCCATCACCACCACTCAAGTCTCAGTCACCATCTTCTCTCCTCTGGACTTGGGCATCAGCTTCCTAACTGGTCTCCCCACACCCATGCTTGCTCCTTCCAAGCCACTCTTCACACAGCCCTAGAAAGATTTTTTTTGAAGTTTGTTTGTTTGTTTGTTTGTTTGTTTGTTTAAGCAATTGTTACACCCAAGCGGGGCTTGAACTCATGACTAAGAGTCCCATGCTCTCCTGACTGAGCCAGCCAGGTGCCCCCTGACCCCCAAGCGATATTAAAATACAAATCTCATCCTGTCCCTGGCCCTGCTTAAAAACCTTAAAAGACTCTTACAAAGAGTCTTCCAGCTGCCTACAGACCATGTCCAAAGACTTTCCCAGGATTTACCAATCTGGTCCATCTTGGACCCTGACCTACCTTTTCAGGTGAATTTCAGTCACTTTCCCCTCACCTTTTTTTGGCTTCAGCCACACAGAGCCCTCCCTGTTCCTGAAGGAGGCCAAGCTTTCCTTTTTCTTGGGCACCCTGAACAAACTGATGCTTCTGCTATGTACTTCTTCAGGGGACCCTTTCCTGACCACCCCCCTCCAGGTTCCATTGTCCTATTGCACCTGAAGCGCTTCCTTCACTGCACACCCTGCATGTGTGATCTATTTCATGTTTCTCCAGGCTATGGGACTATAAGCCCCAGGGGAGCAGGCACCAGGGCTGTCCTGCTGATAGCTCTGTCACCCCTGCCCCTTTCCCTGTGCCTGGTGCTGATGGGGCAAAGATGGAGCATCTAGTGTCCCTCACATCCCAACCCCAGGGTAGATGTGCAGCTGCCCACTATTTGGGGACTGTCTTTTTTTAGTGCCAAAACCCAACAGCAGCAAATCTTTCAACGATTCTTTTTTTTTTTTTTTAAGTTTATTTATTTATTTTGAGAGACAGCAGGAGCGAGCAGGGGAGGGGCAGAGAGAGAGGGAAGGAGAGAATCCCAAGCAGGCTCCAGGCTGTCAGTGCAGAGCCCCACCTGGGGTGGAGGTGGGGTGCTTGGGCCCCATCTCCCCAACCCTGAGATCACGACCTGAGGGGAAATCAAGAGTCCCATGCTCAACCGACTGAGCCACCCAGGCACCCCTCTTTCAGTGGTTCTTAGAGCTAGAGCCCTGCTCTCTGTAGGACAGGGTGACAGAGTTGGCTCAAATGGTCCCCTTGACCTCTTCCCCGGAGCACTTGGGCCAGATGGGAGCTCCCGGGATGTTTGGAAGCTTGTTTTATAAGCCTTACCTAAAGCAAAGTGTCATTAGGATGATGTGCTGAATCCCTGCCCTGTTCTCTTGAAGTTTTGATGTTTCTAAGACAGGTCCTCCCCCCACCCCCCAACCCGCCCCACTCCGGAGAGCCCATCGTTCTTACTTGTTTTCATAGTGTAGTGTGCCTTCCTTCACACGTGTGAAATTGTGGAGAACCTACTTAGGGAGCCCCAACCAGGGCTTTCAGTGGAGGGGGCTAGGAAGACCGACTGGCTCTTCAGACCGACTGGCTCAGAACAGCCAGACGGAATGTAATTTTCTTAAACATCGCCTAGGCTTTATGCAAGAGAAACTGGTTGTGGCTGGCCCTCAGGAGCAAGCTTTGAGGTGGAGCAGAGCGGACGGAAAGGTTCTCCCAAGGGCCCCAAAATTACTGGAGCCACGGGTGGGAAGGAACAAAAGGCTGCCCACTCCAACACAGCAACAAACTGGAATGTTCCTCGGAGAGGTGGTTTCTTTGGCGCACACGTGCCAGGGGCAGTGTTCGGGTGTGAACATCTTCTGCCTTCCCTCTGCCGGGCAGACCGGGAACCACCCGGAGAGAAAGAGAAATCGCACATCTCATGTCTGTCTTCAGAACCGACCTTTCCTGCTCTTTGTGCAACAAGGCACACCTCTCCAAGGAAGGAGGCGGACAGGATTTCCATCTTTACCGCCGCCCTATTAACAACAACAACAAAAAAACAACCGTGTAATTACTCTCTGCAGGAAAGGCGCACAAACAGGATGGGCCCGAGCTGAACCCGGGATGAGCCATCCCAGGAAAAGATCAGGAAAAGGAACCTCCCCACCGTGCGCCCGCCTCTGCCCAGGGCCTCTCCCAGACGGCCAGGAAGGCTCGCCGGTCCAGCTCCTCGGGTGGTAAGGAGGTGCCGGCGACTCCTGGAGCGCAGGTTCCCTGTTGCTGCACCTCCTCCCCTCCTTCCAGCATTCCCTGGACTTGACTCCCGGGCCTCAGGTGTTGGCGCGCGCTAGGCCTCGAGCCCTTCCCTTTTTCGCCTGAACCTGGGGGAGCATCTAGCCCACAGGGCACGGCCAGACCCTGCGCGGCACGGAGCGCGCGCAGAGCGGGACCAGCGGGCCGGCGTGGGAGCTCCCCGGCTGCGTGCGCCCGGCCGCCGACCCACCGCCGGGCCCAACCGGCTGTGCGCCACGCCCCCGGGGTTCGAAAGGCGCGGGAGCCGGCGCAGGGCTTCTGTGAACTTGGAGCCTGGCGGCGCGAGACTCCTGCCGGGGATGCGGCGGCAGCTGCTTCCTGGTTTGAAGCTCGCCGAGGGGGGGAGAGCGTGAGCCCGCGGAGGCGGGGGCAGGAGGAGAAGCAGGAGGAGGCGGGGGCAAGAGAGGCTTGGGGCTGGAGCTAACCGGACGGGTCGCTCCGGCTCTCCGGGGAGAGGAGCTTCCCGGCCCTGGAGAAGGGGCGAGTCCTGTGCGAGCCCCCGGGAAGCGCCTGGCGCTCAAGAGGGACGATCGGGCTACACCGGCTCGCGGAGAGCTCGGCTGCGGGCTCCCCTCCTTTCCACCTCGCGAGGGAGGGGGCGAGGGAAGGAGGGGAGGGGAAGGTCCCGCGGAGGAGGCAGAATGGCCAGTCGAGGGGGGCTTGGCCGCTGCTTTTCCCAGGAGCTGCCTCCACTCCTGCGGCTGCCGGGAGGGCTGGCCTGAGCAGGGGCTCCAGGCTCTCCCGCGGCGAGCCAGCGCGGCCCCCCCGGGCCGGGGCAGCGGCGCGGGCATGACGTCCGGCAACATGAAGTTCAATGGTTACTTGAGGGTCCGCATCGGCGAGGCTGTGGGGCTGCAGCCCACCCGCTGGTCCCTGCGCCACTCGCTTTTCAAGAAGGGCTACCAGCTGCTCGACCCCTACCTGACGGTGAGCGTAGACCAGGTGCGCGTGGGCCAGACCAGCACCAAACAGAAGACCAACAAACCCACGTACAATGAGGAGTTCTGCGCCAACGTCACGGACGGTGGCCACCTCGAACTGGCCGTCTTCCACGAGACGCCCCTGGGCTATGACCACTTCGTGGCCAACTGCACTCTGCAATTCCAGGAGCTGCTGCGCACCGCCAGCGCCTCGGACACCTTCGAGGGCTGGGTGAGTGACTGTGATCCCTCCCCGTTGTGTCCACTTGACTTCTTTCCCCCCTCCACTTTTCAAAACTCGCCCGGGTCCCGCTTTCCCAGCCTGTTGCCGAGCTCCGCGGCAGAGGGAATTCCCTTCAGATTTGGTCCTCGCCCAGGTGGCCGCGGCACTGGTGACGCGACCGCGGTGGGTGTGTGAGGGCTCATGTGTGTCTCCAGGAAGCCAGGCTGGACACGGTCCCCTTTGGGGATGGCAGCTTGGGCTAACGGGAAGTTAGGGTGGAGGCAGTCAGCCCCCCTCCGGCCCCCCCCCCCCATGCTCAGACTTTGGGTAGGGCGCCCCAACTCTCCGCACATGGGTAATACTAAGGAAAGGCGAGAAGATGTGATATGAAAGTGACTTGATTTGGGCAAAGTACTTAAAGGGCTTCTGAGAGAAAGCCATACATTCTCCCAAGTATTATTCATAATGTTTATGGATACGTGTTCGTTCAGCTGCTCAGACGTGCACACGTGTTTCGGCATGCAGATCCATTACATCCCATGGGTACATTACCTACACTGGCAGGGATCAGAGTTCTTGGGTCTGCACGTTGGCACAGCTTTATTGTTTAGCAGTTTTCCAAGGAGAGGAGGTTTACATGTGTTCGCAAGTAACTTCAGCAGCCTGAGCGGTGCGGGTCTTATAGTGCGCCGTTTCTGCTCCTAGCCGTCTGGGAGCTTTGGAAACTCCTTAGCAGTTTGTGGACCACCCCCAGTTCTCCCCGCCTGACCTGCTGGTGTCTCTGTGTATTGACCAGTAATTATCCACAAATTCCTGCTTGCCACTTCTTTTCACATGGTTCCCATGAGGCAGAATTTCTGCTGCAAATGATTAAATTTCTGTTAGCTTTTGCGTCTTATTCCTCATACTGTCTTTGTGATACAGGTGTTCTTCCCACTTTTACATGATGAAGTGATAATTATACTGAAGTGGTCTGGCTTGGCAAAATAAAGCCGTTTGAAGACTCTCAGAAGTCTAATGGTTTAAGTTCTTCTGGAGGATGCCAGTTTTGAGCCCAGAATGTGAATCAGTATTGAAAACCTGTTCGAAATTAACACGTGATAAGATCAGATGGGTAAAAATGAAGACTCATTTTAATATTATTTATGCTTTGAGGAATTGGTAGTTTTACCATATATTCTGTAAAATTACAGATGGCTTGTAGAACTATCTCTTAAATAGGGGAAAACATAATGACTTTTTAACCATATCATTATATGGGGTTAATTTCTCTTCGCTGAACTTATTTTATGAAATCTAGAAGTGGATTGGAGAGGAATGGCTAAAATAAAGTTAGAGACTTGCATTTTATCCTTTGAATTTCTGGACAGACCCAGGTGAGCCTAGGAATCCAAATGGAATTACTGAATTAGTGTTTGATAGGAGTTAGGTTGGGAAAGCTCTAGAGGAACTGGGTTCTAAGTATGGTGGTGTAGACTGGCCAATGGCAGTTAGAAGCATGGCCTCCGCTAGAGAACCTAGACTAGTCCTTCTTATCCCTGGTCTGCACCTTGACTCACATGGGGAACTATTGAAAATCCCCACTTTTAAATACTCTAAGAATCTCTGGCTGTGGGACCCCAGGGTCAGTACTTTCAGACCCTCAGGTGATTCCAATGGGCAGTTAAGGTTGAGAACCTGTGGCTGAAATGAAGACCAACAGATTAGGACTGGAAGAAGCATATGGTAAGACAAGCCAGGTTACCTGACATGGTAGAGATGTACAGAACTGCTTATGGCCCCACTGGATGAACAAAGATTTAAATGTAAATTAAATATCTATATTTATAATTGTCTGAATTAAATATGTTGCGATGTTTAACACACTGGTGGTGTTTTTGAAAACATGAATGTTTGGTTGGATCTGTCAGGATTTAAAAGACCTTGAAACCAGTGATTTGTCATACATTTAGATTCAATGGGGGGAGGGGCAGAGGATTTTTGTAAACAGTTCTGGGTATTTTGAAACTGAGGATAGGATAGATAGGATGGGAAGAGTGTTTCCTTACATTTTAAGAAGAATCTTGTTAGGAAAATATTGGGAATGTATTGACGCTTGTTTTTTGAATGATCCTTTATAGATCTAAAGGTGGTTTTTAGGTTTAAAATTACAGAAATACTTATTTATCTTTAGTATATTAAATTGAAATGTGTAGTTTATTCAGACATTTACAAGTAGATTATTTGGTTTTACTCTACAATATATTCATGTGGTGCAATTGGATTACAAATCTCTGAACTTTAATAAAAGGAAACCTAGTGACTTAATTTTTGCTAGTTCATGAGTAGAGACCCAAAAATAGAAAATACGTTTATCATTAGAATAAAACAAAAAAGTTATGCATTCTTGCTTAATGTACTTTCTAAGTATCAAGAAAATCAACAAGATTTATTTTTGGACCAATTTTGTCAATACTACCTTCTAAGCTTGATGAAAGAAGGGATTAGATTTATTTTAATGTGGTGTATTCCTAGTACCAAGCACAGTGCCTGACCTGACATGGATTAGGCAATCAAATATTTCTTACCTGATTATGTATTTCATTTAATCTACATAAAAACCCAAGGAGGTGGGTGGGATACAGTTAAAGAAGTTCTTAAACAAAAATTCACAGCATTAAACAGTTAAATTAGAAAAGATCTCAAAGACCTAAGTGTCCACCTGAAACTAAAAAAAAGAGCAAGTTGAACCAAAAGTAAGCAGAATGAAGGGAATGGTAAAGATAGAAGTCAGTGAAGTAGAAAAAAGAAACAATAGAGAAAAATCAGTGAAACAAAGAGTTGGTTCTTTGGGGAGGGGGAAACAATAAAATTAATAAACCTCAAGCCAGAATGATCAAGAAAAAAGACAAAATTACCAATGTTAGGAAAGAGAGAACATCACTATAGATCCTACAGATGTTAAAAAATAATAATATTATGAATAATTTTATGTTAATAATTCCATAATTTAGCTGAAATAAATTTCTTGAAAGACACAGACTACCTGTGCTCATTCAAATAACTTGAATATTTTTATGTTTATTAAAGTCATTGAATTTGTTGTTAAAAACCTTCCACAATGCAGACTCAAGTTCTTAAAATGGATTTACTGGTAAATTCTGTTATATATTTAGGAAAGAAATAGTGCCAACTCTACATATCCTATTTCAGAAAATAGAGAAGGAGGGGCACCTGGGGGGCTCAGTCGGTTAAGTGGGTGACTCTTGATTTTGGCTCCAGTTGTGATCTCACGGCTCGTGGGATCAAGCCCCATGTGGGGCTCTGTGCTGATAGCGTGGAGTCTGCTTGGGCTTCTCTCTTACCTCTCTCTCTGCCCCTCACCCATGCACACATGCTCTCTTTTTCTCTCAAAATAAATAACCATTAAAAAAAAAAATAGAGAAGGAAACACATCCCAACTATTTCATGACCCTTATACCAAAACCTGATGAAAACATTATAAGAAAATACAAGTATAGACCAACACCCCTCGTGAACATAGATATAAAAATTCTTAAGTTTTAACAAATCAAATCCAACAATATAGCAAATGGGTAGTACATCATGACCAAATGAGGTTTATAATCAGGACTGCAATTTAAAAATCAGTGCAATTCTTCATATTAACAGAATAGAAGAGGAAATTGGTGTGATCATTTTAATAAATATAGAAAAAGTATTTGACAAAATTAAGGATCCATTTATGATAAAAACTCTCAACAAATTAGTAATAGAATGGAACTTACTCAGCCTGCTGAAGGACATCTGTGAAAAACCTATAGGTAACATCTTAATGTTGAAAAAAGGAATGATATTCCCCTAAGATCAGAAATGGCAAGGATGACTATTCTTATTTCTGTTCAACAGTATGTTGGAGGTCCCATTCAGTGCATTAGGCAATTTTAAAAAATAAAATACAGGGGCGCCTGGGTGGCGCAGTCGGTTAAGCGTCCGACTTCAGCCAGGTCACGATCTCGAGGTCTGTGAGTTCGAGCCCCGCGTCAGGCTCTGGGCTGATGGCTCGGAGCCTGGAGCCTGTTTCCGATTCTGTGTCTCCCTCTCTCTCTGCCCCTCCCCCGTTCATGCTCTGTCTCTCTCTGTCCCAAAAATAAATAAAAAACGTTGAAAAAAAAATACATAAAGATCACAAAGGAAGAAGTAAAACTGTCTTTATTTGCAGACAGCATTACTGAGTAAATATAAGCTCCACTCACTGAAATCACACGGTGGTGAATGAATCTTTCAAATAATTCTTAAAAACCTCTTTTAAGAGGCATTCTTAAACAGTTGTGCACAAGCATCACAGACTGGCCATGTGTTTTACTTCTGGATGACTGTAGAAAATCCTAAGATCTCTATAAAAGGGCTACCAGATCTAACAAGCGAGTGTAGCTGGGTGACAGGATCTAAACCAACATACAAAAGTCAGTTGTACTTCTATATACGATTAGTGGGCAACTGAAAACTGAAATAGAAAAAATACAATTTTTAAGAGCATCAGAGATAAATAAAATTGGGTAAATGTGATAAAGGATATGCAAAACTGAAAATGACAAAATATTGCTGAAATGAAGATCTAAATTAATGGAGAAGGGGTACTGTGTTTATAAGTAGGAAGATTCAATATTGTTAAGACCCCAAATCTTCCCAAACTGTTCAATAGATTTATTGCAATCCTAGTCAAAATCTCAGCAAGCTTTGTTGTAGAAGTTGACAGACCAATTTTAAAATTTATATGGATGTGCAAAAGACCTAGACTAACCTAAGAATAATTTTGAAAAAGAACAAGTTGGAGGACTTACACCAACTGATTTGAAGACTTACTGTAAATGCTACCATAATCAAGATAATGTGTTATTGGAGTGAAGAGAGTCCAACAGGTCTGTGGGATGGAAGAAAGTCTAGAAATAAATCCATGCATATATATTTGGTTGATTTTTTTTTTTTGACAGAGATGTCAAGACAACTTAATGGGGAAATAATCTTTTCAGAAGTGGCACTTGAACAATTGAATAGCGAAATGGAGAAATATGAGCGTTAATCTTTACCTGACACCACACACAAAAATTAACCCAAAATGGATCATAGACCTCAACATGGGAGTTTAACTGTAAAACTTCTATAAGAACACAGAAGAAAATCGTAGTGACATTGGGTTCAGCAAATATTTTTAAGATAGGGCACAAAAAGCACCAACTATTAAAAAATTAAATCAGACTTTATAAAAATGAAGAATGATTGCCTTTCAAAAGACTTAAGAAAGTGAAAAAACAAGCCACAGATAGGGAGGAACTATTTTCAACATTAAATCAGAAGAAGGACTTGTAATGTGAACATATAAAAGAACTCCTATAACTCAATGAGAAAAATAGCTGCTTTAAAAATGGGGCAAAGATTTGTATAGGCACCTTCATGGAAAATAGCACATTAGAAGATACTCAAAGTCATTAGTCATTAGTCAGAATTAGAACCAAAACCCCTTTGAAAGGCTCAAGTAAGAAGACCGACCGTACCAAGTGTTAATGAGGAAGTGGAGCAGCTAGAACTCCCCTACACGGCTGTGAGGAATGTAAAATGGTTTAGTCACAATGGAAACCAGTTTGGCAGTTTCTTAAAGTGTTAAACTTATGCCTACCATGTGGCCTAGCTGATCGTAAGTATTTACCAAGAGAAATGAAACCATTTATGCAAAGATTTATACGTGCGTGTTCATAGCTGCTTAATTTTGTAATAAAACTGGAAACTATTCAAATGTCAACAGTTGAATTAAAAACATTCTTTTACTGAAGTATAGTCGACATACAATGTTATATAAGTTTCAGGTGTCGAACATAGTGATTTGACAATTCTGTACATAATGCAGCGCTCGCCATGGTAAGGGTAGCTATCATCTATCACCACACGATGTTATTACAGTGTTATTATATTCCTTATGCTGTACTTTTCATCCCCATAACTTACTTATTTTATAACTGGAAGTTTGCACCCCTAAATCCCCTTCACCTATTTTGCCCATCCCTGCAACCCTTTCCCTCTGGTAACCACCAGTTCTCTATATTTATTAACGTTTTGTTTGCTTGTTGTTTTGTCTTTAGATTGCACATACAAGTGAAATCATCTGGCATTTATCTTTCTTTGACTTATTTCACTTAGCATAATATCCTCTAGGTCCATCCATGTTATTGCGAATGGCAAGATTTCATTCTTTATGGCTGAGCAATATCGCGTGCACGTGTGTTTGTGTGTGTGTGTGTTTGTGTTTGTGTATACACACCACATCTTCTCTATCAATGGATGCTTAGGTTGCTTCCATATCTTGGCTATTGTGTATAATACTGCAGTGAACGTGGTGATGCCTGTAATTTTTTGTGTTTTCATTTTTTGGGGGTAAATAGTAGTAGAATTACTGGATTATACGCTATTTCTATTTTTCATTCTTTAAGGAACCACCATATGGTTTTCCAGAGTAGCTGCAGCAACTTATATTCCCATCACCAGTGTATGAGGGTTTCCTTTTCTCCACATCCT
This sequence comes from Panthera uncia, assembly GCF_023721935.1. NCBI lineage: Eukaryota > Metazoa > Chordata > Mammalia > Carnivora > Felidae > Panthera > Panthera uncia. Next base: position 38,397,839 of record NW_026057582.1, on the reverse strand, counting down.
CGTCAACACTTGTTATCTCTTGTCTTTTTGATAATAGACATTCTGACTAGTGTGAGATATCTCATTGTGGTTTTGATTTGCCTTTCTCTCATGATTAGTGATGTTGAGCATCTTTTCACGTGTCTGTTGAACAGGTGAGTGACTAATGAATTGTGTACCCACACAATGGAATACTAGTAAGTAATAAAAAGTGATGAACTATTCATATAGGCAACAATATGAATGAATCTCAACGTAATTTACATTGAGTGAAAGATTCCAGACAAAAAGGGGTATATACCGTATGATTTCATTTATGCAGAATTCTAGAAAATGAAAACCAGTTTGTAGTGATAGGAGGCAGATCAGTGGTTGCTTGGGAATGGGGGAGGGAGGTGTGGGAGGGATGGGCTACAAACACACAAGGAAAATTTTGAGGGAGATGAATGTATTTATTATTTTGATTGTGGTGATGGTTTCATAGTTGTATCTGCTTGTGTTCAAGCTCATCAAATGGTTCACTTTCAAGGATGTACATATTATTGTATGACAGTTATACTTCAGTAAAGCTGTAGGGGAAGAAACAATGAGGATTTTACCAAAGATGCTGAATAAGTGACCGAATGAGGTTTGAGCCAAGGCTGACTCTTGAAAACTACATTGCCTCTTCAGTGCAGAAAATATTTATCAGAGTAAGCGCATACCAAATTCATTAAATATAGTTTCTGATTTTTTGGACGTAGTCTCATTCTCTAATTCACTGTCCGTTTCCTTTTCTGGTTCTTCTAGAACTGGCTGGTTTTGCACAATTTCTTGGATTTCTGAAAACTGAAAGTTTGTCTACATTAAAACTTTATTTCCGTCTTTCGTGTATTTTCTCTTCATTTGCTGACTGTCCAAATGGGTACCAGCAGCTAATACTTATTTCAGAACATGGGGAAATGGGGGGAGGCAGGAGGAGCTGGAGGCTGCGTCATGGAAAGACCTTGGCATCCCCTCAGGAAGGAAGGACCTGCTTGGCGGGATCTCAGGCTGTTTTCCTCCTTCACCCCTCCTGAAGACATTATGTTCCCTGCAGCACTGGAAGGCTGCTTTTCTCTGAACTTCTCTCAGTGAGATACCTTTTGGTAGTCCTGTCAGGCGAAGCAGCTAGGTTACCACTGGACAATTAGTGCTTACCTTTTCCCCTGATTTCTGGATCCAGGTATATGAATTGATAGCACGTAAATTCTTCCAGATTCATTGCCTAGCGGTTCACTCTCTTTTGTACTTTGCAGTGCAACTATTTATTCTAACAGTTATTTCTTTCCGAGCCAGATGGTCAGGAGTGTCCAACATTAACTCACAGTGGTGATGGGAAAAAACATACTTTAGCTTCTCTAGGGAGCTTTGTCCCAGTGAACACGAATTGTATTGGATATATCGTGTCTTCAGTTTCTTTGTAAGAATTTTGCTGCAGTGAAGCTGGCTGCTTCTCATCACACAGGTTGTAGCTCAGAAGTCCCCCCCCCCACCCCACAGAGAGCATTTTCCTGACCACATTATTATCTTTTCATCCTTCATCACACTCATCACTCTCTGAGATCGTTTTATTAATTTCCTTATTACACCTTCCTTCTTTAGAGTATAAACACCGTGAGAGCAGGAATTCCTCTTCTTTTATTCACTGTTCTAACCCAAGCATCTGGAGCCGTGTTCCGTAGAGTAGGCACTAAACATTTCTCAAAAGAATAAATTGCTTAAATGTGATTTTGGAGCAAGTCGAGTATAAGTACTTTGGGAACATCTTTAAACAGTTGATTCATCTTTCAAAAAGAAATAAAAGTAATTGGGCAGTGACCAATTTTTACAATTATTACCATGTCCCTTTTTAAAAATCAATTGATGATGTATCAATATATATATACTTGAAATGTTGGGCTGCCCCTTTTATGCCCTTTGAATATGGTAATAGATTCAAAACTCCATATGAAAAATTCCTTGCTTTTGCATAAATTTAAAAAACTGTGACTTTGTGGATCCTGAGAAACTTAACAGAAACCCATGGAGGAGGGGAAGGAAAAAAAAAAAAAAAGAGGTTAGAGTGGGAGAGAGCCAAAGCATAAGAAACTCTTAAAAACTGAGAACAAACTGAGGGTTGATGGGGGGGTGGGAGGGAGGGGAGGGTGGGTGATGGGTATTGAGGAGGGCACTTTTTGGGATGAGCACTGGGTGTTGTATGGAAACCAATTTGACAATAAATTTCATATATTGAAAAAAAAACTGTGACTTTTAAGTCTGTTAATAGGTTGTTATTTCTTTCACTGGTAATTTGCGAGCCCAACATGTTAAATTTGGGGCCAAAGCAAGAAATAAGCCTTCAACCTTGGAGAGTTAATGAGGTTGGTGGGCAGAGTATGAATCATTTCATCTTACGTAACTCGTTTGGTATCTAGCAGGTGTTCAGATTGATGATTCGTCATGATAGTAAAAGTGCGGTATATTTTTATGAGATGGGTAGCATTTACTTAGAGAGGTGCCTTGGATTTTCTGCAGTCTCTTTTCTATTTTTTTGAAACAATTGGCTAGATCAGGTTCTCCTTTTATGTTAACTGCTTAGCTCTCTTTTATTAGAATATGAGAAAATTGAGGCCTGAGTGAAAACTCAGTGCCTTGACCACTCTTTTCCACTCTTAATACTGCTGTATCCAAAATGAGTTTTCTCCATTGCCAAGCTGATAGTCATTCCTTTACTTAATACCTTCAGTGGTTGCCCGTGCTCTTGGATCAAGCACACATCTTTAAGATGTATAGATTGTTCTCCATGATCCAGGCCCTGATTTCCTCTTGCACCTTATTGCTCACCTCTGCGCAACCCACACTCTGCTCCAGTCACATCTTTCATCCTCAAGGCTGCCTGTTAATTCCCACCTATGCCTCAGGTCTCACTGTAGATATCAGAAAACTTTTCCTGACATGCCAAGTCTGGGTTCTCCTCCTAGTGTTCCCTCAGCATCCTGGGATCTCCATTGCCCATCTTCCCCTCCATCCTGAAAGAATGGCTGTAAGAATGGATTGGGCTCTCGTGGAAGTGTGTGACATTGGTCAGAAGGAGTTCAGGGTGTAATAGTATGGGTGATTAACTAGGATTTATCTCCCCTGCTCCTGGGGAGTAGAGTAGTACTCTAACAGACTATTATATTACATGTGTCTGTATGAAATGCCAAGCCGTAGGTGAGTCTTCATCCACCATTGGGCTTGTCCTATGTTCTGGGCACTGTGCCCTACCCTGGAAGGGAAGTGGACAAGAGAGGCATGGCCCCTTCCTTCGTAGGCCCTGGAGTTTTAAGGGGGAGAGAAATCGGAGGAGAAAACCAGCAAGCAGGAAATTTCAGAAAGGAAGTACTAAGTTACTGTGGATACATGGTTTGAGGTAATCATGAGAGCCATTTTTCTGGAGGGAAAACAGCTGATTTTAAAGCCCCAGCACAGATAGCCACAGGCCTACTTCAGTGAAATGACTGTGAAATATCATTCCTCAAAAGAAAAGGAACTTTTGACCTCACAGTGCTTTCCCAGAGAGACATCACAGGTGCCCTTTTGAAAGGTAAATGTTCTCGGCCCATTAGAAGTGTTTCCATCTTTGGAAAGTGACAAAGTTGCCATGCCTGTGAACAGATGGCCTGACCCGAAAGAACCCTGGACTCCCAAAGGCAGACAACAGTGACACCTTATGTGAACCAGTAAATACCTTAAGCTTTGTGCAGATAGTAAAAGAATCATAGATGTTGAAGCAGGAGGATTATCTGGTTCAGGACAACAACAAAAAGCCTGCTGATGAATTCATTTAGCAGGGGTGTTTTTAATGTTGAGTCTGAAGATCTTTATTTAGTTTTGTGGTCCTCCAGTTTGCCAGACCCCACCACTCCTGAAAAACTGGCCCTCTTCACTCATCACCTGCTTGGGTCTGGAGGTTTTTGAGTTTTTGACAACTACTGTAGCTCAAGCCTTTGTTTTCAGAATGTGGGAACCAAAGCTATAGCCAAAACATTACTGTTGCCCTAGTTCACGTGATGTGTGACCCACACATGCTCATTCTTGTAATGTAAATATGTAGATATATTTACTTAGATTTATTTAGTTGTATATTAATTTAGTTATGAATACATTAAGTTAGATTTATATTTATTTAGATAGTTATTGACATCTATATGTTTGTGTCCTAAAATTTTAGAGGAACTTGGCTTATTAGTAAATATAAATATTTAAATCTAAAAATATTAGGAGTTAACTTTAACTGGAAATCAGTATTATATTAACTTCCCAGTTAAAAAAAAAATCCCTCTTTGTATTTCATTCCACATCTCCCAGCAATGTATAAGTGCGGGGCTGTACTGGGAGTCAGGAGAGTTGGGTTCAGGGTGTGGCTTTGTCATCTGTCAGCTGTGACCTTAGGCAAGCCTGTGTGTACCAGGGTCTCAGTTCCCTGGTTTAGATCATACAGAGGTTACACTAGAATGTCTCGAAGGACCCTTCCATCCGTAAAGCCTCTGCCTCCTCTGTGTTTAGGCAGTTACATAATTTCTTCTCGTCTGGGGTGACTGGTTGGGTGTTAAGCAGTCAAAAACTTTGATACTAACTTTATCAAAGTTAGTAACTCCTAAGAATTGAATTGGTCCAAATCTAAATTGCTCAGGCTTGAAGAGGATGTAGCACATGTCTAAATGACTTTTAGCATTGTTAGTGATGTTGGTGTTATTTCCCTGGTTTAGAATCAGCCTTAAGGAATTACAGTGGGTCCTCATTTCAAGACATGCAGTAATCTTTCTTGATTTACACTAATGGGCTCCTTGTCCTATAGGGTGGTTGTAAGTTATGTCCCTGTTACTTGTTTTCAGAGAGAGACTGAGAATCCCACTGTTGGAGCTTTTGCTGGAAGCCATTCTCACTAGCATGGTAATTAATGTTTTGTAGTCACAACATGTCTGTAGCCACCAGTCTATATATTCACCTTAGGTGATGACAAATACTATAAATCACTTGTAGAACAGACATTTTAATTAGATGGAGGAATGAGCCCAAGGGTATTGGCTATTGTAGTGTTTAAGCTATGTCAAAGAACTTTATGAGATGGGAAATTTTTGCTGAGAATCATGGTACTATCCAGGGTGATTTATCAAGATTATTATTTTTAGTGTATTTCGGTAAAATACAGCAGCAATTGTCAAAGCACATAGAACTTTCTGTAGAAAGACTGCTTAGTAGAGTGGTCAGTATTTTTATTAAGTGCTGCCTTCTGCAGAATTCCTTCAATTTTACATAAGCTTTACCCTTGCATCTTACAGGGAGGAAAATACCTAGAAGGTTTAGTTTGTGCTTGTGGGGAAAGAAAGAAAAGAAAGAAAAGGAAAGAAAAGAAAAGAAAAGGAAAGAAAGAAAGAAAGAAAGAAAGAAAGAAAGAAAGAAAAAAAAATTAAGAAATTTGCCAGAGGATACGGGCACTTGGGTGGATCAGTTAGTTAAGCTTCTGACTCTTGGTTTTGGCTTGGGTCATGATCTCGCGGTTCATGGGGTCTGCCCAGTATCAGTCTCTGCGCTGAACATGGAGCCTGCTATGGACCCTCTCTCTCTGCCCCTTCCCCACTAGTGAGCGCTTTCTCTCAAAATAAGTAACAAAATTTAAAAATTTGTCAGAGGATGGACAACAAGAGCCCATCATTATATTAATAAAATAAGTCATAGGGGGCCAGTGTGAGCATGTTCTAGACTCAGCCCCTGTTCTATAAATGCTTAAACCCAAACCCCAAAGCTGTATTTTCATTTGTAAGTCATATTTATCCCTTGTACTTGCATAGCACTGTTTCTATCTCCCTCTAGTAGCACTTAAATATGATGTTGTACCTTGTCCTCACATGAGGCTTTGGTATCCTTGTCTGTGATGTCATGGGCCCCCTTCCTGTGGCCTCTTCCAGCATCAGAGTTATGTGGTTCTAGATATGGTTCCATTGGACAATGAAAGTTTTGCTTCCTTCTGAAATTTCTTCTGGAGACCGTGCTGCTGATACTCAGATTTGTTCTAAGCTCTGAAATTATTTTTGGAAGAGTGCACAAAGGTCATAAATATATTAGCATAATTCCTCAAACAGAATATATTTATTAATTTGTCAGGTGTGGACCTCTTAAATGATTTATTATATTTTGCTGTTGTTCTATCATAGTATGGAAGAGTTGAGAACAAATTCTCAGCAGAAGCAGTGCTTCTGAAACTGGTTTTGAGTCCTTGACCCTTTTAGTGATGATGAAAGCTATGGATCCTGTTTCTAGAAGAATGCATATATGTGCATATTGACAATGTGCTGGGATCAGTGTCACCAGATTACTGGTCCCCAAAGCCTGATGGGGTTTTGAATTTAGAAACCCCCATTGGAAGATATAAAAATTAAGGCTTTTATTAATTTCTAATTCCCAGGGCATGGTTCTAATCTTTTCCCCTATATTTGAGGACATTTTTCACTTGAACTGATTATAGCAGACAATTAACTAGTTGAAAAGAAGAGCTATACATTTTAGAGAAAGCTATGTGCTTAAAAATGTATTCTCACTTACTTTTGGCTCCTGGTAAAATATACTAGATGATGACCCATTTTAAGACTTATTTGGTTGTGTTATTTAGGTATTTTCAAAAGCCTCTATTTTTGAAGGGGTTTCTTTGAGGTTTGCCGTGGATGAAAAGTTAAAAAAAAAAAAACTAGGACAGTTTGAGTGACTTTGCTTGTATCTTTTGTTAATACCAACTTTTCCCCTATGAAAAGAGCTAGGATATATCTGTATACTTAAAACATTTGCCTTCTTTTTGAGCTGTGATGAGCATTATGGTGAATCGCTGTGTTGGTCCAAGACAAAACGATGAAATCAGTGATGCTGGTCTGCTGCTTTGGTCTTGTGACCCCTGGTCTCATATGGTCTGAGTCCCTCTGACCCAATAAGATTTTCTGATCTTCTCTTGAGTTTCAGCTCACCTCACTGACATGTTGGGAAGGGACCTGATGATGGTAGAAATTGAGCTGAGTGAAGGTTGTCTAGATTGCAGCCCCCTAGCTGGTTAGAAGTGAAGTTAGAATCTAAGTCTGAGGACTGGAATCCAAGATTCTTCCCCGGCATCACCGCAGTGTGTGGTGGGGGCAGCAGACAAGCCATTTAACCATTCATAGATCTTTACTGAGCGCCTGCTGTGTACCCAGCTCCATCTAGGAGATAGGGCAGAGAGCACAACACCCGGCGTCTTGGCTCCCACAGAGCTTCCATCCTAGCATGGAGAGGTAGATAATAAACAGGCAAACAGGTCATTATGAAAATAACAAATGGTTGTTAGGTGCTCCCTGGAGAACTAAAACAGGGTGATGTGATGGAGTGTGACAGGATGACTGCTTTACCTAGAATGGACAGAGAAAGACTCACAGGGTGAGGGTGACGTTTTGGCCGAGACCTGAGTGATAAGCACCCAGCCGGCAGAGGGATCAGCTAAGGCAGAGGCCCAAAGGTAGGAATAGGTTTGACATGTGGAGAAACAAAAAGGAGGTAATGGAAAGAGGGTAGACTTGGTATTACCAAGTTCAAGTTCGGTGCATTCCCCCAGTTCTGCTACAGTGAGCAGGTCCTTAATCTCTGACAGTTTTCTCCTCTGGAAAATGGTGCTAATGTTAGCTACCTTATAGGATTAATGTGAAGATTAGATGTAATAAATTAAAAGTGCCTAGCACCAAGTAGACCCTTAAGAAATATAGCTTTGATTACTTTTTTTTTTGATAGCTTGGGTTACTTTTAATCTCCAAAGAATATTAATATTTTAACAAGAGCCTCTGAACATAATCAAAATGGCCAAGGAAAGACATTCAGATGGTTGCATTTGAGACAATGGGGTGGTTATTTAAAAGTTTTCCGGGGATAGGGGGTAGGGTAGGATGCCCCTAAAGTGACACAGAAGTATTTGCTTAACTCTACTTCCTTCAGCACCATATTTTCTTTCTTTCTTTTTCTTTCTTTCTTTCTTTCTTTCTTTCTTTCTTTCTTTCTTTCTAAGTTAATTTGTTTATTGTGAGAGAGAGAGAGAGAAAGAGAGCACATAAGTTGCAGCGGTGGGAGTGGGGGTGGGGGGAGGGGGGGAGAGAGAGAGAGAGAGAGAGAGAGAGAGAGAGAGAGAATCCCAAACAGGTTCTGAGCCATCAGTGTGAAGCCCGACCAGGAGGGCTCAATCCCATGATCCATGATATCATGACCTGAGCTGAAATCAAGAGTCAGATGCTTACCTGACTGAGCCACCCAGGTGCCCCTAGCCCCATATTTTCTAAAGGAGAAAGAAAGCAAAGATTCTGAATTTAATTTCACATTTTTGTATTTCTGAATGATCTATTTATTTTCTGTAGACTCATACATATTAATAGAAAGTTTTAATTCTTAGAGGGATAGGATAATTATTACACTGTGGTCATATAACTGTTAAGGCCGCAAAGTGTTTCTCTTTTCTTTTCTTTTTACAAAACTATAGACTTATGGATAAGAATTAATAAATAAGGTGCCAGTAATCACGAAATAAAACCTCAAAAATTATGAATAACTAGATACAGTTGATTCTGACCACTGAGAGCTTATTTGCTTTATTGACTATAATTTTGTGAATTAGCTCTGAATAGTTTTGCCTACTTGAGTAATTTTGGATAATGCCTATTTTGGCATCTCCTTGATCTCCAGAGTATCTCTGACCTTCCCTTCAATATCCGTTTGGTCTGTGTTTCATGTAAAAAGATACATTAGCCTTTGCCTAAGCCACGTAAATTAGGATACAGGATCTACAATTACAGAGTAATAGTACAAAGTACAGGCTTTGAGGAATATTTATTGGACAACTACCATAATTATCAATGCATCATAGTGTGATGGTTGGGTGTCAGCCAGATTGGGGTTCAACTATTAGTTGTGCCTCTCATTAGCAGAGGCCATTCAACCTCTGCGAGCTCCAGCTTTCTCACCCTAAGATAGCACCTACCTCCCAGGCGTATGTGAGAATACAGTGAGGACTTACGTAAACCATCAAGCACAGCGTGTGACATGTAGCACTGCAGAAAATTATCACTGTCACCATAACCACCGCCACCATACCTGCCAGTGCTTAAATAATGAAGTCGCAGGCCCAGCTTTTTCTGAAATCAACTCTGAAAAAAAGAAGACGTTTATTTACGTAGATGTTTAGAGTTTTTAGTTTTAGGGGATTTAGAATTTGGAGTTTTGAGAATTTTAGAAGGGATTTTTGAGTCCAGCCTTCTTACTCTTTTTGCTTTTTATTTAAGATTCTGGAGGGTAAATCAATAAGATGTTCACTGATGGATGAGGAGATGGCTTCTTTGTCCTGGAATCCTAGGGATTTGGGGTAAATTCTGTACATACGCACTCTGAAAGATGTAGCAAGGAATCTGGGGAAATGAAACTGGAAATGCTATAGCTACCATATTGGCCAAAGTTAGTTTATGCAAAGCCTTGAACTTGAGTCTGCTGGCTTGCTCATTTGATGTTGGACAGATAGAAGAGTCTGAGTTAGTGTGAATAATACATCAGAAGGAAGTAAAGTTGTAATATTTGGTTGCAAAGGATTGAAGGAGCCCTTTCAAAAGCTGAAGTGAGCATTTTTATAACTGCAGTTAAGGGAAATGATGATAAATAGCCTCTTTCAGTTGGCATTGAAAGATGTTTCCTTGATTTAAGTTGGAACATATAATGCTCATCATTGGATGTAAATTTTTCTTTCATGCTTTCAGGGAGGAAAACTATACTTAAAAATTTTTTTTTTAATGTTTTTATTTATTTTTGAGACAGAGGGAGACAGAGCATGAGCAGGGGAGGAGTAGAGAGAGGGGGAGACACGGAATCCGAAGCAGGTTCCAGGCTCTGAGCTGTCAGTACAGATCCCGATGCGGGGCTCACACCCACGGACTGTGAGATCATGACCTGAGCCAAAGTCGGATGCCCAACCGACTGAGCCACCCAGGCACCCCTAAAAATGTGTCATTTCAACTTGCGATTTATGGATGAAATCAAGGGTACCAACAAGCCAACAATTTTGGCTTGCAGAAAAACATGAAGTCCCCTTCCCCCACATTGACTCATTTTCAAGGTGATTTGATACAGTTTTAGCTGTTGACTGGCTACTTGTATTGGGTTCTAGCTCCTTCACAGTCGATTTTAAGTTTGAGGTTTCTGATGCATGCATATTTAATTTTCAGAACAGAAGTTTCATTTGCTCCATAGTAAGGCCCAACAGTGTTTGCACAGATGTTAGCACAGCCTTGGTTTTGGGTATTCAGAAGCCTTAGTTGCCTCTTTGGCTGTGCAGAGAATATATTGTTTCTGAGTCTCCGTGCTGGGTCTCCTCACTATCTTATCATGCACATCCTGTACTCAAGTTGTGGTTGTATTGATTTGCTGGGTTGCTGCTGTTGCAACTGTCTGGGGGTGAATGAGAATGTGTTTGTGGGTGTCTGCCCTCGCTTCAAGCTGACCTGCTACTTTCTGCCCCGTGGTACCATTCTCTGTGTGAGGGCCTCCCTCAGAGACCCTCAGCCTACCCCCAGTCCCTGGCCAAGTGCCCTGAGTGTGATAGGGATTCAGGAAACATTTGTAGAATGAAGAAATTCCTCATTGTTTTCATGTCTGGAGTCTGATTCAGGATTCAAACATTGTCATTCATTTTTGCTAAAAGATTTTGTCTTTAAAAAATTCGTATTTCAGACAGAGACATTAAAACTTTGTGTGTGTGTGTGTGTGTGTGAGAGAGAGAGAGAGAGAGAGAGAGAGAGACAGAGAGAGAGACAGAGACAGAGAGAGAGACAGAGACAGAGAGTTTAAGAGCAGCCTCAGGACTAGTTAAGAAAGAAGGAATGTGCCAGCATGATATTTATTCTCTTTGTTATTTAAATAAATGTAAAAGGTATGTGAAAGAATAGCTGAATCCCAGGTTCCCCAAAGAAAATGTTAACTTTTGTTGAGGTGATAAGAGATGGTTTTCAAAATAGGAAGAACTGGAAGGCTTAGACTATCTTCCGGTACACATATGTCAGGAATATATTCATGACAGCCCGTCCGCCCTTGGTGAGAACAGGACACCAACAACGGACATAAACTAGGACATGGTTTAACTGTGACCTTGAAGTGATAGCTGCCTTTTAAGCTTCTTTTTTGCCTTCAAATATCCTGTTCTGGCAAAGTAAATAAGGGACCCCTGAAGTTGCTTCATTATAACTCTACAATGTGCGTTTTCCTCTCTGAAATGAATTTCTCACAGCTCGTTGCTGACTCCTGCTGTAACTTGGTCCTGTTGAACTTGTGTATGTAGGATTCTGTTTTAAAACAGGAAACATCATGATTCTGAAATTGTTCATGTCAAGATATTGAACGAGTCTTTCCATTACTATCGTTTCCATTAAAATTTTGAAGTCCAGTTACTCAGTGACAGTCCGGCTTCAGCAAAGTTCACATGACAAGGAAGAAACCCATGGAGAGAATTGGCAGAGTGAATAATAAAGTGTCACTTTATTTATTTAGTGTCACTCTCTTCAATCTCCCCTTCTTCCTCTTAGCCGGACTCTTGCTTTCTTCCTTGTCTCCTCCTTGGCCCATTATTTGGAAGAGCTCAGGTTAGTCAGTTATAACCAGGGAGAGCCTGTTTGTGTCCCAGCACCCAGATCATTCTCTGTAGGCAAGTACACCCATGTCCCGAGAAAACTGAAGCTGATGGAGTGAACTTCCACTCCCACCTGTGACATGTCCCCTCTGGCCCTGCTTTCCCTTGCAGACAGACTTGGGGTGAGGTGAGCTTGCTGTTGGGGCCCACCCCTCCAACTGCCTTGTCGGGGTCTTCTCCATGTCTTTCCTGGGTCAGGTGTTCCCTGTCCCATACCTTCATCCTCTCCCTTCCTCTGACACCTTCCCTTTTAGAAAGAGGCCCAAATCTCCCTAAACACTCAGCCTTCCCAGCTCCAACAGAATGAGCTGCACAGCCCTCCCATGGCCTTGCTTGCTTCCCTTTCGAGGTGGGGCTCAGTGTCTCCCCTCATCTCTTCTCAGTTTGCATGGATACCACTCGGGCAAAGCCCAGGAATGACTATGCCATCATGTCACTTCTTATTTGTCTTGTTGGTTGCTGCTTTCTCCTTGAGGTTCTTTTAAATATTGGCATTTCCTGGGGTTTTGTCCTTATCGCTGTCTTCTTCACTTCAAATGATCTCTGCTTTCACAATCTTAACCGTATTGTGCATATGCCAAGGACTTGCAATGCTTTGTCTCCCATTTTTGTCCCCGAGCCCTCTTCCCGCTTCTGCTTCTAGGACCGGGGCAGCTCAGGGCAAAGGGCTTTATACTCTGTCTCCATCAATCCTCATGACATCCCATGAGGCATGAACAGGTACCAGGTAGCTGCATGTTCTACCTGAGGAAACTGTGGCTTAGGGAGGTGCCAGAACAAGTCCAAGGTCTCACATCTAGTATACTTGCTGGGAAGACCTATTTGGACATCCATGAGGCATCTCCAGGTCAACACTGTCCACAATTAAATATTCCATCTTTCCCCTTAACCTGCTCCTCTGTCCATTTACTTGGAACTAGTCTCAGCATTGTTCAGTCCTCTAGGCATCATTGTGGAATTTTCTCTCTCTTACCCATTTCGCCATTTCTATCAATTGCCAAGTTCTGCTGAACCGGCTCGCTAAATACTTGTTGAATCAATTTCTTCTTTTCCATCAGTACCACACCTGTTAGGCCCTTGTCCTATAGGTGGGTTATTGCAATAGCGTTGGAAGTAATCTCCATGAGTCAAATCTTGTTCCCTCAAGTCCACCTTCCACAGAGCTGCTTGGATGAGCTGTCCACAGCTCAAGCCTAACCTGTGTCCTGATGGAAATCTTTTAAAGGCTTCCCATTGCCCATAAAGTTCAGGCTTCCTGGGAAGATTCCCAGGAGTCTGGCCTTGCCTACCTCCCCTGTTCTGTCTCCCACCTCTCCTCGTGTCCAGTTCAGGATGTACATACAAACAAGCGAGTTAGGTTTTCTTCTCCTCTTATTTAATTCACTTCATTTCCAGTGCATATTGGGTGAGGAGGGCAGGTATTCCTTTGTACCTTGCACAGAAGGCTTGTTATATAACAACACTAGAAAAGATAAGAGGATGAAGGAGGTTACACAGAAAAAATATGTCACTCTCCTTGTAACTACAAACACACCCACTGACAGGCCTGAGCATGCATATGCACATGCCAGGACGCTTCCATATGTCAGCCGACAGCCTTCACTGAGCACCTGCTATGGACAGAGACTGTGTTAGGTGCTGGATGGGCAAAGTTCAAGTTGCTCCCCTTGGTGGTGGGGAAGACAGCACAAGCCCACTGTTCTTTCGGAGAGTAGTTGAGTTTAGGAATAGAGATGTCTGCGGTAATAAAAATGAATGTTAGGGATTGCAAACCTGGGCATTGAGAAAGGACTTTCTGGAGGAGGTGATATTTGAGTTCAGTGTTCAGGGTAAGTCAGTATTAACTAGGTTTGAGGTGGTACAAATACCTTTCTCCATTTCCCCCTTGGAAATTGGTATTTTTCCCATGGAATTTTTATCTATATGGGTCATTTTACACAGAGCTACAATACTTTTTTTAAAAATATTTTTAAATATTTATTTATTTATTTTGAGAGAGAGTGTGTGAGAGTGTGAGGGAAGGGCAGAGAGAGGAGAGAGAGATCCCCAAGTAGGCTCAGCGCTGTCAGCGCGGAGTCTGACCCGGGGCTTGAACTCAAACTGCGAGATCATGGGCTGAAATCAAGAGTCGAATGCTTAAATGACTGAGGGGGGCTAACAATACTTAAGTGCTTTCTAAAAGCAAATTGTTCCTGGTTCATTCTATCGACAGGAATACAGTTTATGAGGGTAGGGGGATTGTCTTGGTCTGTTCTCATTTATTCTCAGTGCGTGTCCCCTGATAGGTGCTGAATAAATGGTTGAATTGGATGCCTTGGGGTGAGGGGTAAGAAAAGGTTCTCCTCTTTACACCGGAGGTGGTAAAAGTCAGTGTGAAGTTGAGACTCGTGTGGGGGTGGCCCTGTGGTCGTAAGCTTGGTGGCTTGCCCCTGTAGTAGAACTGGGCTATCTCATGGGAGGGGCAGAGTGTGGTCTAGATGTCCAGCTGTCTTCTGAACACGAGTGCCAAACTCATTTGCAGGTGGAGGGCGTGCCCTTTTAAAGGCTAACCCAGTAATTAAATTCAAGCAGAAGGTTGCTGAAGGTGGAGCCAACTCATTTATTAGCATATAATATGATCAACCTAACTCATATAAACGTAGCTTATTGTGGTTTGTCCTTTCCTAACTGCAGAAGAGCCTTGGAGAGATGCCCTTGATTATGAGTTAGTCAATGAGCTGCTGCTTGAAGATCTGAAGATACCAGGATATGTCATATCTGCAGGTTTTGTGCTTTAATTAGCGAGAGAGTTTCAGCTTCACGTATGCGACGTTAATATTTATTCTTGGCTTCGGCTCTGAATGTTCCGCCCCAGACCCACCATTCCGCTGGACTCCATCACGATGCGCTGTTGGTGCAAAGCCTTTGTTTTTTCAGAGGCCTGTTTCCACCAGAAGAATTGCACTGTAAGTGTTTCCACAGGAACTCTGCCCTTCACCACTGTCATTGTTGTGGCTGCATGGCAGAACCCACAGGGTGGAGGTGTCTTAGCCCTCGTTGAAAACGCAACAGATCTTTCCATCTCTCACTGCACATTTTCCAGTGTGTTCTGGTCCAGTGTGAAGTCTTAAAGCCAGGTTTACCGATTACCACATAAGAACTGATCGTTAGATGTCTTAAATGATCTGTTGAAGACTAGCATTCAGAAAAGTCACTTAGAATTTCTCTACCAGCTGACCTTAAACAATGCCCTGTAGAAACTGCTTGTGAAGGTCCAGGAACTGGGAGGCATCACTTCAAGACAGAGAAGCTTTACCTCTGACTGAGGCAGTAGCTTCTCCGTGGATCAGCAGATACTGTTCCAAATGAATCTGTGGTTCCTCTTGCACAGGCTTCTTGCCTTTACTTTGTTTCTGAGTGCCTGCTTTTTTTCTGCCTTTACTTTTTTTCTGAGTGGCCCGGAACAGTCCACTGTTAACTGTGCTTTGTGCTTCTTGCCTGGTTGGTGTTTACAGTGGAGCAGTCCCCACAGTAGTCTAGTTATTCGGATTGATAAGTGAAAGGAATGGCTCAGAGGTTAGTGTATTATCTGGAGAAAGGTTTAACATTAACTTCAATTAGGAAATTAATGAATCTCCAATGATTATAGCCTGAGGGAGAGATCTTCCAATAGAATGGCCCTTTAGAGAAATAGTGACCAGCTCATTGAAAAAGAAGACACTAGGCTGGATAGAGAAGACTTCTGTGTTAAGACTGGTCAACTTCTCTTAGAAAACTATGAAAAGACTACCCTATAAGGAAAAGAGGGTCTTAAATTTTATTGGTGGGATTTTCATTCGTTCTGGAGCTGTGATAAAATAAGAACTAGACAATTTCAAACACAGAACATGTATCTAATGTGCACTGAACATTATTTTTATCTAAATGTAGTACCTGGCCACTTTTTGTAATCAAGCAGTATTTTGAATAATAGTCATTGCTTAACTAAAGCGTGTGACACATAGTGAAAGTACAAAAGTTGATTAAAAAATAAAAAGAGTTTTGCCTATAGCTTTGTTAGACTGAAATGGGTGGGATCCTATTTGGCGTCAAGGAAACAGAGCTGGATTGTCTAGAACAGGGGTTTTCCAGGTCCCCATCTTCTGTGTGGAAGCAAGCCTGACTCCTTGGCTTTCTCCTGGGCTTAGGATCCTGAGAGGTGTTTTTTTTTTAATTCTTTTTTTTAATTCATAAAGTGAATTGACATACAGTGTTATATTAGTTTCAGGTGTACAGCATATTGATTTGACAATTCTGTACATTACTTAGAACTCACCATGGTAAGTGTCAACACCGTACAACATGTTATAATAACTATATTCCTTATGCTGTACTTTTCATCTTTGTGACTTGTTTTATAACTAGAAGTTTGTACCTCTTAATCGCCTTCGTTGATCTCATCCCTCCCTATCCACTTCTGGCAACCACCAGTTTCTTCTCTGTATTTGAGAGTGGTTTTTCATTTGTTTTGTTTTTTTAGATTCCACATGTAAGTGTAATCACACAGTATTTGTCGTTCTCTGTCTGACTTATTTCACTTAGTATAGTACCCTCTAGGTGCATCCATGTTGTTGCAAATACCTTTCTTTTTTATGACTGAGTGGTATTCCATCTGACGGTTCTTAAGTGTAACTCTTCTAACCCCAGAATCTTGTCACCTTCATGCTGCACAGGTATTTTATGCACGGTGGCTCTTCTGGATGGTGACTTCTACTTCTAGCAATCTCCTCTCATGATCCTAAAATTAGGTCAGTATACCTTTGGAGCACCATTGAATTTGCCACGTGAGGGACACAGCTTGCTTGTGGGCTTGGGACGGAAGAGGCATAGCCTTGGTTCTGGCCATTGGTGAAGTGAGAGATCTCTGAAATTCTCCCAGCTCTTGAGAATTCTGATGTCATCCACGTCCACTGCCAGGATGGCTGCTTCATGACACTGGCTGCGTAAGGAGAAAAGGAAATAAATACGAGAGACCTAGCTTCGCTGAGCCCATGGGAAGTAGGGCAGCAGTCAAGTGCAGTGGTGCCTGGCATTTCCCAGCCACGTCAGTACAGGTGTTTTGTGATGCAAATCAAAACAGGCAAAAGGGTCCACTCTGTGCCAGGCATTTCCACAAAAGGAAGCTGTTGTGTGACGCGTATAGCACACTTCAAGCAGGGATTTTAGTGGCCGATTTCATCTTTTTCCCCCTTTGGTGATTTGTTGCATGACGTGCTTAATGTTTGTAACCAAATTTCAAGAAAAAGAGCTGGTGGAAAGTGCCAGAAGGTTGCTGTGTGACCAAACCTGCTCTTTTCAGGGCTTCAGAGCCAGCTGTGAGGCCATCAAACAGCTGCAGGTACAGCTTGGGGCAGCGCCTGGGTCTGTAATCAACAGGTTTGTCTGTCAATGAGATAGGTGGGGTGGTCACTTCCAGGTCTGCTCTGATGAACGTCCTGACCCTATTGATCTCTGCTTGGGTGAGTGTGTGTGTGTGTGTGTGTGTGTGTGTGTGTGTGTGACTTCTAGAAGTTCCTTCCGTGGCTTGTCTGTGTAACCTTCTGTTTTAATCAGATCCACATTTGCTAGCTCCTTAAAGCTCTAGGAACCAAGGAACCTTACTTACAAATCATTCAGGACAAATTTTTAAAATTTTAAATCCCCATGACTGTCCTGCACTCCAGTTGAGTGATTGAGGCTAGACTGGAATTGCTTACCAACTATGTGGCTTTACATGACAGTTTTTTGGGTTCTGCTTTGGAAGAATGACCTCAGACATGCTAAGGGCTCATTTCTGTCCTTGTCACTATACTAGGCTGCATACTCATTCTCTCTCAGTTCCTTTTTCTAGTATATTTCCTCACAAATCATTTTCCTGTTTCCACTATTTTTAGGGTAGCCAGTCCTAAGATACTCACACATAGACAATCTCCCCTCTCACCCCCTTTTCCTGAGAGCACATTTGTGGAGCACCATCTCTCCCTAAAGTCTCTGTCACTTGGGGTCCCTTTGAAGCAGGCTTTTGTAAGAGTCTCTCCTTAATACTTAATTTCCCCAGACTGTGTAGGTATTAGACCTCAAGTAATAAGGGAGGAGCTTACATGAGGTGTCCAGTTAACGTTGACCACTATGCAGAAATAGTATGTCGTTTGTATCTTTTCCTCGTCCGTGGACTAAAACTTGTAACATGTATTTATGGAGAGTAGATGGACAGAGCCTCCAACAGCAATTTGACAGTGATGGGAATCAAGTGTGCACTGTGCACGCTGAAGAGGACAGATGATCCTCCACCATGAGTCTCAACTTGTTCCTTCTAAGAGTTCTGCTACTGTGTCCAGAGGGGCAGAGAAGTGATAAACGGGGCGGGGAGATGGGGTAATGCCTAATCATAGTAGATACTCAGTAAGGGTTAATTAGGTGCCAGGTTGAGTGCTCACATGCGTTAACTCAGTCTGTTGTCAGAACACCTTGGAGATAGTATTTCTTCTCCTCTATTTGGGAGGCAGCGGAGGCCCAGAGAGGGTAAGACGCTTGCTTCGACTTAGTGATGGAGCTAGAGTTTGAGCATCTGTGTAGAGCCACCAGCCCCCATCATGCCCACTTCAGGTGATTGATAGGAGGCAAAACAAAAAACTGCAAGATGAACTCCCGTCTATTTGCCTTTTAAGGGTATCTATTTCTTAGTTCTGATAAAGTGGTAGAGAAATTAGCAAGGGTTTAATTGTTTATAAGGCCCCAGAGAGGAAGGATGGATGTCTTCTGCTGTGTGTGATTCTACCGCAGATGACAGGTCCTCAGATAGCACAGCGCTTCCCCAAATTAACGTTGGCAGCTTAGCAATTTAATGAGTGAAGTATCAAATGATCACAGAGCACAAATTTGATCTCTGGGGTTAACCTCCCTTCAAACATTGCACTTGCTATACTGGACACTTCTTTTATCTTTAACTGTGTGTTCTCTTAACTGAACAGTGAATTGCTAGGTAAAGGCACAGTTGAGTGTGTCAGCACAAGTGCACTGCATCACGTTTTGGATAGATTCTACAAACAGTAACAGGAGGTAGCCAGAGGCATTTCCCAGTGTTGGAGGCTGTAGCCCACACCAATGGCCTTTTTTCTCCTTTGAAGATAGTTTTAAAATTGGGAATGCAAGGTGGTGCAGCCACTCTGGAAAACAGTATGGAGGTTCCTCAAAAAACTAAAAATAGAACTACCTGATGACCCAGCAATTGCACTACTAGGTATTTATCCAAGGGATACGGGTGTGCCGTTTCGAACGGACACATGCACCCCCACATTTATAGCAGCACTATCGACAATAGCCAAAGTATGGAAAGAGCTCAAATGTCCATTGATGGATGAATGGATAAAGAAGATGTGGTATGTATAAACACACACACACACACACACACACACACACACACACTGGAGTATTACTCGGCAATCAAAAAGAATAAAATCCTGCCATTTACAACTATGTGGATGGAACTGGAGGGTATTATGTTAAGTGGAATTAGTCAGAGAAAGACAAATATCATGACTTCAGTCATATGAGGATTTTAAGAGACAAAACAGATGAACATAAGGGAAGGGAAACAAAAATAATATAAAAACAGGGAGGGGGACAAAACAGAAGAGACTCATAAATATGGAGAACAAACTGAGGGTTACTGGAGGGGTTGTGGGAGGCGGGATGGGCTCAATGGGTAAGGGACACTAAGGAATCTACTCCTGAAATCATTGTTGTGCTATATGCTAACTAACGTGGATGTAAATTAAAAAAATAAAATTAAAAAAAAGTTTTTAAAAAGATAGTTTTAGATTAGCGATTAATTGGCCAATACGTTCACGACTTTGTTGAAGCAATTATTATGTGTCTGAGGTTATGTTAGGCATGGAATGTGCAGAAATAAAGATAGGTTCTCTGCCCTCGAGATGCTTATCTAGGGAAAACAGGTACATGACCACTTTTAGGGATCACATATTTTATTGTGTGTGTGATAAGACCTTGATGCAGAAGTCTGTAAAGGAATAAAACTTTCATGAGCCAAGCAAGTGAGAGCCAACACTGCCACTGCACATCTTTCTGCCTGTGTTTTGTGAACCATTCTGTTAATGTGAGCTTGATTTAAAGTCTACCCTCAGTCCTGGACTTCAACCAAACAGCCATTATAGGAATGATCTTTGAAATGAGTTATTTTCCCTTAGCATTTAAGTTCTTCTCATTTATCTTTCATTCCATCATTAGCGGATGACGTCAACATTCTCACAAGTCATGTTTAAGCATAGTTTAGGGATGGTGTAGGGGTTTTACCAGATATTTACTTGGGCTTGTCTGCTGCCCCTTGCTTTATAATCTGTTCTTCAGTTTATCTGTCTTATTTATTTATTTATTTATTTAGTCTCTTTGAATTTGGTTGGCAAGAGGTGGGCTGGGGGGAGGGAAGCCAGTAATAGGTATTCCTCAAACTGAAGGGATTTTGGTGAAAATTCAGGAGAGGCCATCATACTGCTGCTAATCTAAAGTGGTTTGATTTTGCCAAGGTAAAGAGAGAATACTGACTTAGTTGCTTTTTAAAAATGCACCTACCTTTTTTTTTTTTTTTTGAGAGCGAGCGTGCACACACACGCATGCGCATACGCGCACGTGAGGCGGGGAGGGGCAGAGGGAGAGGGAGAACCCACAGGCTCCACGCCCAGCATCCATCACATCATGACCTGAGTGGAAATCAAGAGTCAGACGTTCAACCCACTGAGCAGGTGCTCCCAAAAATGCACCTACTTTTTATTTAACTATTTTCCCGGAGCCAGGGGGATAGGGTGTTGCGGTGTAAATGACAATTTTGTACTGGTAGTATTTTTCTGATTATCTTCAAGTCTGCATGGAAAGCGTCCATGCAGGTGTATTCATGCTCTCCTCCGCCTTCATCCTCTGTCTCCCTGGCTGGGGTGTCCATACCCGCTAGTTGCTGGCCAGAGTACGTCTTGCCTGCTAGGAAAAGAGTGGTGTTTCTGGGCCTCCTGGAGCATCTGTAGTTTATTCTGAAATCTCAATTTTCTGGAGCTCTGTGCTCTTGGCTTGGATTTAGTTACCCCTAAGTGGTGGTGAATGCTAACTAGAAGCTAGTGGAGGTGATAAACCTAATGTAGACCCCTCAGAGGTACTGAGTCCTTTTTCATCAGATTTTGGTTAGTAGTGCTTCTGTTTTACACCCCAGAAGCCTAATATAACTAGCAGTGAACCTTGTTAGTAATTTACATTGGCAGATCTGAAGGGTTAGATATTAAAAATCTGTTTTACACCGGCAGTGTTAACTTCATTCAGTCGGCGAAGTTTCCTGGGGTGTAGGACAACGCAACCACCTTTGGCCAAAATAGAAAGGAAGAGGACCCAGGTTTTGTAGGCAATGGCATTAAAGACACTTTAATGAGCATGGCTGAGACAGTGGGATGAAGAGAGGGGATGAATGGGTATGGGGGGAGGGGAGTTTATGCCATTGGGCTCCCCAAACCCATTCCTCCAGGTGCCGACAGAGCTTAGAAACCCACAGGGGAATTCCCGGGGTCCTTTCCATTCCTCTTTCTGATGAGATGTTTGACCGGTTTATTTGGTAACCAGGCTTCCATTTTGGTCAGCACTGATGTTTTCATGTCTTCCTAAATGTCAGACCGCACGGTTGATGTTCTCAGGGAGGGGGTCACAGCCAGAGCAGTGTGCCATAGAGAAGGCTGATTGTGGCTGTGTCCGGGACTCCTCCTACTTTCGAATGGTCTGGAGGCGTGTGGCCAGAAAGCGGGTTTTGAACGAAGAGAAGGAAAGGGCCGGGTGGATGAAACCATGGGGCCATTTAAAGCATGTGGTGTCTGGAAAGGTGGGAGGTAGGACAAGGCTTGTTGGCAGATGGAGGGAAACAAAGGCTTTGCCTCCACTTCTGATGTGTGAGCCTCAGGTGAAGGAAGCCACTTTTCTATTTTGATTGTGTTGAGACAGAGAGAAGCTTCTCTCGTTCTTTATTGGGTCCAGTAAAAGGGAAGAATTTTTATTACCTATGTTCTTAATTTTAGGAAGCTGTGCTCTGAGCTGGTTTGCGCACTGGCTTCAGTATATAATTTCTGCGGCTGACCTTTTCCTCTCCTTCCTCTCTGTCACAGTCACCAAACGACATTTTCAGTAACCCTGGGTAATGTGGCCTTTCCTGTGAGTCCTCCAGGCTCAGGGTTACCACCTCTGCCCCCACTTTACGCTTTCATCCCGACTGGCTCTTCTGCCTGGTGGCACTTTGCACATGATTATTTGTAATTGATGAGTCATCCCCCTGAGACTGTAGGCATCTTGAAGGCTTGAAGGCAAGGTCCACAGTCCGTCACCATCATCAGCCGCCAGCACATGCCTGGCACACAGCAGGTGACCACTGGGCATTGCTTGTCCGGCCGACAGACTGACGCAGAGGCAGCTGTGGGAAGTGTGGTTCCATGGATTCATTCCGCGAATTTGATAGCATGATGGGGGAGGGGGAGTATCACTTGATACTCTTAAAAGTCTGCACTTGAGACTTGTAAGTGGCGGCTCGTTTGCTTAGCCCTTTACAGGTTTCAAGGTGTTTTCCCTGTTTCCTACTCTGACCCTTCCAGTGATTCTCTGAGGCAGCCAGAGCATCACCTCCATTCCTGAGGAAACAGAGCGGTTTACACAGCCCGTGACCTATCTGACTCTAGCCTAGATCTGACTCTAGATACAGTGCTCTTTCTGCTGTCTCCTGCTGCCCTCTCCACATGTATGGAGGACTATAGACCAGTCTTTAATACTTCTTAGCTTATTTGATCTCCTGTCAGTCTTGTTGAGGTAGATATTATGGTCCCCATTTTACAGATGAGGGCATGGAGGCTCTGAGAGGTTAAGTAAATTCTCTAGGAACACGCATCCAGTAAAAGGGGGAAGGAAGGTTTGGGCGCAGACCCAGTCCTGTACTGTGGGAGCGTAGAGCTGTTGCCTGCACACTGTGCCAACGGAAACCTGCTACTGTTCTGGTGCGGGGTGGGGAACAGTGCTCGTGGCTTCAGAAATTCTGGATGGTGCCTAAGTATATGGTCGTTCCTGTGTTCGTGGCTGGGTCACAAATACTGTATTTAGCAAGTGCCTGTGCTATGCCAGGACTGTGCTTGGGATACAAATATGAATATGGTAACTACACAGAGAACGGTGACAAAATAATCTGTTATAAATGTCCCAAAAAGGTCTGCATGAAGTGCTATAGGAATCAGAGCTGGGAAGATAACTGACGTTTGTCACTTTGTATGCTGTCTTTTGAGTTCACTCCTATTTGCATTCTCTCTCTCCCTCCTCCCTCTCCCGTCAGGGCTGAGAATGAGACTGTAGCCCATCCAAAGGCCACCCGTCAGACACTGGGCCCCAGAAAACACCAGCACATGCATTTGCCAGGCTGCTTTGTACACAGTGTAAAAACAGAGAGAAGGGAACCGACAGATATTTAGATCTATGGGCTTTTATAGAAAGTAATTTATTTGGTCAGAGTTTATGCCTCATCTTCAGGTTCCATACTCCTCGAGAGACTAAGAACATCTCATTGCCTTTTGGAGCCCTATCTGAAACAGACTAGAAAGTGCGGTAGGGTCTCTCCCCTCACTTCTCATCAGAGTCTCCTGCTTCTCCAAGACACTAAAGAATGTCCTCTCTCCCCTGTGTCTGTGTCTACTGGGGAAGCTCAACAGCCTGCATGACTACGCTTTCCCCAGCGTCCTGGGGAGGAAGGGAGGGGGATATTGTTACTGCTCCTTTGTGGGGTCGAGGTGTCCACTGTGCTGACCGTGTAAAAGCCCTTCTCTTAGCTTAGAGCCTCATGTAGCTTCAAAATAACCTCGCTGACTTCCATCTTACAATACTCGGAGATCAGTCCCCTGGTGTCTGGGGGTGGGATTGTACAGGTTATTCTCCAGCTTTCCCTGTAAGAGCCAGTCTGTTCCAGGCAGCCACAGCTGTGGAAGTGGGTAGATTCTGGAAATGGGTGGGCTTTGGTGAAGCACCGCTTTGCTTTGTGTTTTAGGACCCCAGGGTGCATGAGCACACTACATGTGTTTTTAACTTCTCAGTCAATTTATAGAATTGAAGCAGTCCTCAGGACATGGCAGAGGTTTTGTGATACTCTGTTGAAAAGCTTTCATTTTCCCCCACAGGATTGATTGGGCTGTAGCTCCGGGTGTCTTGAGAGAAGGCTGCATTACTGTAATTTATTTCCACAGTCTTTGTGAGGTGGGGGTTCCTTTGAAGGGCCGTAGGATTCTGGGAGTATATGTTTATAAACTTTGTTCTCACAGATGGTGCTTCTAGCAAAGGGTTGGCCAAGTTGCGTCCGTCCCACTTGCTGCTGTAAGCGGGACGGGGAGGGGGGTAGACATGGTGGTTGGGGCCTGTGTGGAGGAGCAGAGGGAAAGGCCTGCTGATATTCTGTAGATTCACTCTTCTTTCCTCTGCTCTTCTGTATTGTGAATTCCAGGATTTGGATATATATGCACATTTTAGATTTGCTTTATGTAAACGAAAGCATACTTGCTTGTTGGGAGGGACACATTTGAATGAACCAAGTGGTTTTGGGGGCACAGCGAGGGGTGGGGAGATTCTGGAGGAGACTCGTCCGGTGTTGGTGGTTTTCCAGCTGGTAGAATAGTGTCAGTGTTCTTCGATAATGGGGTTAGCTCTGTGGGGCCCAAAAAGGCAAATCAAGGTTAGTAAAGAAAATGACATGCTCGTGGCCTACGGTGGCTTGATTTGAGAGAAAGCAACCTAAATGTGAACATCCAGCTTGAATTCTTAGTAATTGGGGATGGCTTCCCATACCTGTCTCTGTTTAGCGACAAAACTATAAAAGCACATGCTGCTGAGTTTGCACGGCTACTGTTCACGGTGGTGGACGAACAGACTTCTGTATTAGCAGCTTGCACTAACCCCGGGAGCAGTCTGCGCGTCTGCACGGAGAAAGCTGCTCCCACAGTTTTCATAGTTAATCGTGCCCTCACCTTTTGGGGTACGGAGTCTCAGAGCAGCGGCAGTGAGTGTGGTAGGAGCGCGGAAGTAGGACCCTGGGGCTCCGGTGGCAGGTGGCCTGCTAAATGGCAGCAGGAATGTAAGGGAGTCATCACCTCTGTCTACCCCAGGTTAGCTTTCTAACAGAAAAATGAGGCTGTTGTCCTGAAGAGCCTTTCTGGCTCTGAATTCTGTGATACCTGTTCTTTGCTTGTAGACTTCCTCCCTAACCATTCCTGTGGGTCTCCTTTTGAATTATTTACCCTTTCCTTAAAGTCAGGGTTCCCCTCATTCTTCCTGTCCTACTACTCCTCACATGTGTCCAGATGGCTGTTAAAGAGCACAGTGAATTGATGTGCAGAGATATCTCTGATGTATTATCACGTTGGAAAATCTAATTGCGGAGAAGTATTTATGGTATATGGTCTGCTTCTGAAATAGTGTTAATGATAGTAATATTTGTACAAGTGTAGGGGTTTTTTTTGTTTTTGTTTTTTTCAGAGAGTGTGTGTGTTAGGGAGGGAGGCAAACCATAAGAGACTCTTAAAAACTGAGAATAAATTGAGGGTTGATGGGGGGGTGGGAGGGAGGGGAAAGTGGGTGATGGGCATGGAGGAGGGCACCTGTTGGGATGAGCACTGGATGTGGTATGGAAACAAATTTGACAATAAATTTCATAGTAAAAAATAAATAAAGAAAATTAGCATGGCAATAATAAAAAAAAGGAGAGAGTTTGTGTGTGCGAGGGGCAGAGGGAAAGGGAGAGAATCTTTTATTTTTTAATTTTTTTTTTACATTTATTTATTTTTGAGAGACAGGGAGCACAACTGGGGCAGAGGCAGAGAGAGAGGGAGACACAGAATCCAAAGCAGGCTCCAGGCTCCAAGCTGTCAGCACAGAGCCCGATGCAGGGCTTGAACCCACAAACTGTGAGATCATGACCTGAGCCGAAACCAAGAGTCAGACGCTTAACTGACTGAGCCTGAGCGCTTAACCAGGCGCTTCCCAGAAACACACTTGACTACAATAGTTCAAGTAAGGGATGTAGACTTGGGGGTGCCTGGGTGACTCAGTTGGTTAAGCATCTGACTCTTGGTTTCGGCTCAGGTCATGGTCTCATGGTTCGTGAGTTCGAGCCCCACGTTGGGCTCTGTATTGAGCGAGGAGGGAGCCTGCTTGGGACTTTTTCTCTCCCTCTTGCTCTCTCGCTCTTTCTCTCAAAAATAAATAAAATAAACTTAAAAAAAGTGTGTTTCTGAATTCAGGATTTTTCAATCTTTCATAGGGCCATGTGTCATCCATTAAATAATGGCTCTACTAAGGGGGTTGGATGGCACCCTGTAATCAAAAACATTAATGCTCTGCAGCGACACATGAATATTCACACTAAGTGGGATATATAAAGATTACAAATGACATTATGTATGTTCAAATCAGATTTTGACAACAAACGTTATAAAAGTGTTTTGGGTTTGGAGTTTTGTTTTGTTTTGTTTTAGTTTATTTATTTATTTTGAGAGTGAGAGTGAGAGAGAGAGAGAGAGAGAGAGAGAGAAAGAGAGAATCCCAAACAGGCTCAGCACTGCCAGCACAGAGTCCACTGTGAGGCTCGAACCCATGAACTGTAGGATTAGGACCTAAGCCAAAATCTAGAGTGGACACTTAACCAACTGAATCACCCAGGTGCCCCGGGTTTTGGAGCTTTTTGAATAATAGGACAGTAGATAAGGGATTGTGGACCTGCATAGCCAAAGGGAACAAAATCTGGAGGATTTTATTCCAAACCCTTAGCAATAGTTTTCTCGGGTGGAGAAGTGGGGTGGAGTTATAGAGGACTTTCATTATCTAAACTGTGTTTTTTCCAGTGAGCATATATAATTTATTATCAGAAAAACTAGAGATACACATAAAACATAGGTAGAAACACACTTCACAAATCTATAGCAGTGTTTTTGTTAGGACATTAAGATTCAAATGATTTTTCTTAAGTTTTCAAACTTATGAAGTGGTCTATTTTACATACACTTGATTCCTTTCCTAGATGAGGGTGTTAAAAAGAAATATGGGATACTTAAAATGCCAGTGGTGAACAATAAATCCCTTGGGGTCCCGTGTGGGGAACCAGGAGCCACTTCTTCCTTGCTGATTTGTACATACAGCACATTATACTGACCTATAAAATAATAAAAATCATATGGAAGAAGCCAATGATGATAGCAAAAATATAATGTATGGGAAGAGACTTTATAGAAATATAAGGCCTTATGGAAATGTAAGGTGTTACTAAGGTAACACTGCAATTCTTTGGGGACCGGAATGGATGCAGTGGGTGGGAATGAGCTTTGTCTGAAAATTGACTGGAAGAATTCCTTCAAAATAGAAGGACTTTGCAGTTTTATATATGGAATGTAAATTGGATGGTTGCTAGTTGATTAATTTTATCAGTTGATATGTGAGGACCTGTATTATTCTTAATTTTCACATGTTTTCATCTTTCTAAAGAAAATACACTTATTATCTTTTCCCACTTAAGTGCATAATTAGTTTTGTATGTTGTCCCATAATAGCTGCATAATATTTCAGTCACTTCTTCACATGATTTTTTTTTGTTCTGCTATTATTTTTTGTTCCAGGTAACACCTCTCTGTTCCTGTAGTTCTTCTTCTTCTTTTTTTCTGTGTATACGGGTTGTGTTCCTGGGAGAGATTTTCTGAATGCTGTAAGATCTTGAAGTTTATCCCATAAATGTTTATTGAGTGCCTACTATTTGTGAGGCTCTGGAGATACAAAGATGACTTTTTAGGACCTATGCACAAGCTGTGTCCATGTCCCAGAACTCTCAACCCATTACTTAGTTAATTCTCCATTTAAATTCCACTTCACCAAGAGGCCTTTTATGAGTCCCCCAAAGCAATTTAGGTTTTTTGTACTTTTCTCTCTCGTATAATGACATTTGTGAGTACACAGTCAATCTGGGACTACTTGTTTGATTTTTGTCTTCCTCATTAGACTCTAAACTCCGAGACAGGTCTCAGGTTTGATTTGTTCCCCCTGGGGGCCTCTATACTTAGTACTATATACCTGGCATAAACTAGGTACCCAAATATCTCTAACAAATTAATATTTGAATAAATGGATTACGTGAACAAATATTTGAATGTGTTCCCTTCTTTGAAGAACATTAGAACCTGTTCTTAGATTATTAGAGAGGAACAATAGATTGGATTGATAATTTCAATGATGTGTAAATGCTTTATAGAAAATAAGCTTTTTTCCTCTTTGCAATGAAGTCGCTAGAGAAGGAAGGACTCACTGCCAACATCTTATTCAACGTCTTACAACCTGACATTTTCCCGTACTCTCCAGTACTCTTAACTCATCTTAAGTTCTTTTCTGCTAAAGCTATTGCTTTTCTGTATAAATCCTTTATCTGTCATCGCATTACACACCATTAACATTCACCTGTTGGACTTACTTTGACATCCTTGTTTTCTTATTTTCATCTTTATTTATTTTTTAAATGTTTATTTTTTGAGAGAGAGAGAGAAAAAGAATGAGCAGGGAACGCAGAGAGAGAGGGAGACAGAGAATCCCAAGCAGGCTCCACGCTATCAGCACAGAGCCCAATGTGGGGCTCAAACTCACAACCCATGAGATCAGGACCTGAGCCAAAAGCAAGAGTCGTATGCTTAACTGACTGAACCACCCAGGCACCATTTTCATCTTATTTTTAAAAATATGTTTCAGGATATTTAACTGATCTTATCTGATAGTAATACTTATTTTGGTCTTTATGCTCTTTGAAAAGGTGTGCCTTGAGGGAAAGGATAGTTTGATTTCTAATAGTGTCTAATACAGATTCATGCAAAAGAGGGGTGGTAATAAAGCTTTGGTAGGAGACTTTAAAATATCCATTTTCTTGTGTACACTTTAATGTATCCCTTGTGTCAAATGGAGGATTCTTTTTTATTAAGGGTGATTATAAAATAAGTAAGTAATGGACTAAAATTTATTTTCTTGCACGTTTACTAAAAACATGCACGGAATAATTTTAAGAGAAGATTTTGGAGACTCGTGTTCAAGGTTGAAATCTTTTGACTACTCTTGCTTTGACTTAATTGTTTACTTTCTGGGTGGCTTTTGAATTCAGTTTTGGGGGAATGTTATTATTCAGGACCGACTGTTACTATTGTTATGTCATGATTTTATTTGCTGCCACTTCCGCATTCTAGTTCACCTGAGACCTGGAAGGTCTCCACCAAAACACCTGTATAATCCAGTCTGAATTTAGAAGGTGTCACTGGTGAGTCTCAGGTCCATGAGACTCGAATGAAGTCTTCTATAATCACAGATCTCCTTATACATGACAGAAACTGGCGGGTGACTCACCGGGGGTGGAAGCCTGGAAAACAGCCTGCCAAGAAGGGTAGTCTTTCTGGTAACACATTGCCACCCTTTTGAAGCATCCAGGGAACCTGAAGAGCAGGAACTGCCAGTCAGACTGACTGAAGGCTTGGCATTCTTTCATGGAAAGATGACAACTCATCCAGGGTGAAAGAGGAAGTGGTGGTGGGGGAGGGGGAGGGCATGGAACAGGAGGGTGACCTGACATTTCCATTGTTTTGGAGACTGCTAGCTCTAGTGCAGTGGTTGTTTGGGGGAGGGTAGGCGTTGGAATCTTGTACTTCATTGTTACTCTCCTAAGCAGATGTGCTGTGCCATTTTGTCAAGGAGAACGTGGACTCATCTTATCCTTGTGTTGCTACAGAATCCAGATTGCTTGTGATTCCTACTATTCCCCTCACACTGAGTCCTGGACTCTGCTGATGATAATTCTAGCATCATTAGAAGAACTGGGATTCTCCTGTGTCAAATTTCTGTGAAATTTGAGAGCCAAAAGACTTTTTATAGGCTGTTTCTGGCTTTGCCATTGCCATGTTTTGAGTGTCAGTTGTTTTTAGTCTCAGTTTATAAGCTTATATAATAAGAGTCAAGCAGTTTAACTGTAGCTGTAGTATTTTTTGATAATTTTTAAAGTGCTGTCTTGGGAGATCTTCTGGGGAGAAGAGTTACTTCTTGGTTCTTTGTTACTGTGGCCAGAACTCACCCAAGAGTAGAATGAGAACCAGTGGTGAGGAGGCTTCCCAGAAAATGGTGGGTTATCTGAACACTAGTCAGTTCCCCCAAGTCAGTGGTGGATCTGAGCTTCTGCCATCTTTGGCTGGCAGGACTCCCTTCTCCAAGCCTGCGCCTGGGCCACCAAGTGGTGCTGGGGACACTCACAGCTGGGCAGGTTGGTGCTGCCCATTTCTTTCCCTTTCTAATGATTATTCCAAGCAGTTACCGTTGTCTGGAAGACCTCTCCACCCCCTCACTCAGATGACCTTGCATCTGACTTCATTAATAACTTGAGCTTCCTCGAATGATCACCAATTTCCTGTCCTGATGCCTGCAAACAGTGTGTAGTCAGAGTTAACTTCATCTGCTTTGCTCTGGTTTCTCCCACCCCTCTGGCCTCCTCCTGGACCTTACTGTATCATCACTCGTTGTGCCTTTCTCTTTCTCTAATTTTCAGCTTTCACATCTTTACTGTTTCTCTCCCATTGGCTGTGAAATGTCCCGTGTCTCCCATTTTTGTATTTGTCATACTTACTAATGATTGATCTGTTTGTCAGATCCAGTGGACAGTGCTGCGGTCCTTAACATTCTGGATCTCTTTGTTGTGTTCAGTGCACCTTGTCAGATCTCTTCTCCTAGAGTCTGGCTTCTGGCATGGTCCATGCCTCTGGTTTTCCCTCTGTTACTCTGTCTTGTATGCCCTTTGTGGGCTTCTCTTCCTGTACTCACACCTTGCTGTCGGAGTTCAGTTCGGGGAGTATTTCCCACAGACTCTGGCTTCAGGACTTCATCTGCTCACTGGCTCTTTGCCACCACCCATGTGTCCAGGACCCC
Source organism: Panthera uncia (assembly GCF_023721935.1). Lineage (NCBI taxonomy): Eukaryota > Metazoa > Chordata > Mammalia > Carnivora > Felidae > Panthera > Panthera uncia. The sequence continues at coordinate 38,367,163 of NW_026057582.1, read as the reverse complement.
ATGTCTCTGCCTTGCACAGCAGCGCGGTGTATAGCCATCTGTTGGTTGTCGTGTGTATATCCGAAAGTCTTCTTAAAGTTACAGGGGCTGCACCCACTTCTTTTCCTCCTAAACCTCCCCTTTCTCCTGTCCTTTGAGACGATTGCATGATGGTGAAGTTTTGGGCTCTGGAATCAGACACATCTGGATTTGAATTGCAACTCTGCCCCTTCCTTGATGTTTGGTCTTGAACAGGTTATTTAATTCCCAAACCTCAGTGTCTTCCTTTTAAAAATGGGGATGGGGCACCTGGGTGGCTCAGTTGGTTGAGCGTCCGACTTCTGCTCAGGTCATGATCTCACAGCTCTTGAGTTAGAGCCGCGCGTCAGGCTCTGTGCTGACAGCTCAGAGCCTGGAACCTGCTTCGGATTCTGTGTCTCCCTCTCTCTCTGCCCCTAACCCACTCACATTCTGTCTCTGTCTCTCTCAAAAATGAATAAACATTAAAAAAAAATTTTAAAAAAGGGGGGGGGATAAAAACAGGATCTATCTCAGAAGGTTCCTCTGAGGCCATCCCTAGTGCGTCAGTATGGTGCCCGGCTCAGAATACGAGTGTGATAAATACTAGCTGTTACTGGTAGTGGTCTCTTCATTACCCTCATCACTGAGTCACCCTGTTTAGCTCCTGGATCCAGCCAGTCACCTGGTGTGGCTGATTTCTTTTTCTTTTTCTTTTTTTTTTAAAAATGTTTTTATTTATTTTTGAGACAGAGAGAGACAGAGCATGAGCAGGGGAAGGGCAGAGAGAGGGGCACACAGAATCTGAAGCAGGCTCCAGGTTCTGAGCTGTCAGCACAGAGCCCAACAAGGGGCTCGAACTCAGGAGCTGTGAGATCATGACCTGAGCCGAAGTCCGACATTCAACCGACTGAGCCACCCAGGCGCCCCAGGTGTGGCTGATTTCTAATTACTGTTTATTTGCTATTTCTGGGAATTTTGGCGTTTCCTCTTATCTTGATTCTCACT